>NW_027478588.1:769777-917734 GCF_051014685.1 Ptiloglossa arizonensis
AGGAATTTCTCGAGATAGTCAATCCGTTCGCGAGATATGGAGTTTGAAGTTAAGGAATGGTTGAGAAACCATCACAATATTCGCAAGTCTGATGCTCGAAACCAATAACTACTATGGCCTAGGCGAAAAATACACATACCTATGTAAAGGGGCGACTTTCTACTTTCAGATGCAACAGGAATTGCTCGAGTTCGTCAATCCGTTCGCGAGATATGGGAGTTTGAAGTTAAGGAATGTTGAGAAACCATCAAAATTTAGGCAATTCCAGTGCTAGAAACGAATAACTGGAATGACCTAGGGGAAAAGTATACACACCATTGTAATCGGTCGAGTTTCTACTTTCAGATGCAACAGGAAAAAATCGAGTTCGTTTATCCGTTCCCGAGGTATGGGAGTTTGAAGTTAAGGAATGCTTGAGAAACCATCAAAGTTTTCGCAAGTCTGATACTCGAAACCAATAACTGCTATGGCCTAGGGCAGAAATACACATACCGTTGTAATCGGACGAGTTTCTGGTTTCAGATGCAACAGGAATTTATCGAGTTCTTCAATCCGTTCGCGAGATATGGGAGTTTGAAGTTAAGGAATGGTTGAGAAACCATCAATATTTTCGCAAGTCTGATACTCGAAACCAATAACTACTATGGCCTAGGGCAAAAATACACATACCGTTGTAATCGGACGAGTTTCTGGTTTCAGATGCAACAGGACTTTATCGAGTTCTTCAATCCGTTCGCGAGATATGGGAGTTTGAAGTTAAGGAATGGTTGAGAAACCATCAATATCTTCGCAAGTCAGATACTCGAAACCAATAACTACTGTGGCCTAGGGCAAAAATACACATACTTTTGTAATCGGACGAGTTTCTGGTTTCAGATGCAACAGGACTTTATCGAGTTCTTCAATCCGTTCGCGAGATATGGGAGTTTGAAGTTAAGGAATGGTTGAGAAACCATCAATATCTTCGCAAGTCAGATACTCGAAACCAATAACTGCTATGGCCTAGGGCAGAAATACACATACCGTTGTAATCGGACGAGTTTCTGGTTTCAGATGCAACAGGAATTTATCGAGTTCTTCAATCCGTTCGCGAGATATGGGAGTTTGAAGTTAAGGAATGGTTGAGAAACCATCAATATTTTCGCAAGTCTGATACTCGAAACCAATAACTACTATGGCCTAGGGCAAAAATACACATACCGTTGTAATCGGACGAGTTTCTGGTTTCAGATGCAACAGGACTTTATCGAGTTCTTCAATCCGTTCGCGAGATATGGGAGTTTGAAGTTAAGGAATGGTTGAGAAACCATCAATATCTTCGCAAGTCAGATACTCGAAACCAATAACTACTGTGGCCTAGGGCAAAAATACACATACTTTTGTAATCGGACGAGTTTCTGGTTTCAGATGCAACAGGAATTTATCGAGTTCGTAAATCCGTTCGCGAGATATGGGCGTTTGAAATTAAGGAACGGTTGAGAAACCATCAATATTTTCGCTGGTCTGATAGTCGAAACCAATAACTGGAATGGCCTAGGGCAAAAATACACATACCTTTGTAATCGGGCGAGATTCTACTTTCAGATGCAACAGGAATTTCTGGAGTTCGTTAATCCGTTCGCGAGATATGGGAGTTTGAAGTTAAGGAATGGTTGAGAAACCATCAAAATTTTTGCAAGTCTGATACTCGAAACCAATAACTACTATGGCCTAGGGCAAAAATACACATACCTTTGTAATCGGACGAGTTTCTGGTTTCAGATGCAACAGGGATTTATCGAGTTCGTAAATCCGTTCGCGAGATATGGGAGTTTGAAATTAAGGAACGGTTGAGAAACCATCAAAATTTTCGCAAGTCTGATACTCGAAACCAATAACTACAAAGGCTTAGGGGAAGAATACACATAGCGTTGTAATCGGGAGAGTTTCTTCTTCCAGATGCAACCGGAATTTCTCGTGTTCGTCAATCCGTTCGCGAGATATGGGAGTTTGAAGTTAAGGAATGGTTGAGAAACCATCAATATTTTCGCAATTCTGATACTCGAAACCAATAACTGATATGGCCTAGGGCAAAAATACACATACCGTTGTAATCGGGCGAGTTTTTGCTTTCAGATGCAATAGGAAATTCTCGAGTTCTTCAATCCGTGCGCGAGGTATGGGAGTTTGAAGTTAAGGAATGGTTGAGAAACCATCAATATTTTCGCAAGTCTGATACTCGAAACCAATAACTACTATGGCCTAGGGCAAAAATACATATACCGTTGTAATCGGACGAGTTTCTGGTTTCAGATGCAACAGGAATTTATCGAGTTCGTCAATCCGTTCGCGAGATATGGGAGTTTGAAATTAAGGAACGGTTGAGAAATCATCAAAACTTCCGCAAGTCTGATACTCGAAACCAATAACTGGAACGGCCTAGGGGAAAAGTCCACACACCATTGTAATCGGGCCAGTTTCTACTTTGAAATGCAACAGGAATATCTCGTGTTCGTCAATCAGTTCGCGAGATATGGGAGTTTGAAGTTAAGGAATGGTTGAGAAACCATCACAATATTCGCAAGCCTGATACTCGAAACCAATAACTACTATGGCCTAGGGGAAAAAAACACACACCTATGTAAACGGGCGACTTTCTACTTTCAGATGCAACAGGAATTTCTCGAGATAGTCAATCCGTTCGCGAGATATGGGAGTTTGAATTTAAGGAATGGTTGAGAAACCATCAAAATTTTGGCAATTCCAATGCTTGAAACGAATAACTGGAATGACCTAGGGGAAACGTACACACACCATTGTAATCGGTCGAGTTTCTACTTTCAGATGCAACAGGAAATAATCGAGTTCGTCAATCCGTTCCCGAGATATGGGAGTTTGATGTTAAGGAATGCTTGAGAAACCATCAAAATTTTCGCAAGTCTAGTACTCGAAACCAATAACTACAATGGCCTAGGGGAAAAATAAACATACCTATGTAAACGGGCGACTTTCTACTTTCAGAAGCAACAGGAATTTCTCGAGTTCGTCAATCCGTTCGCGAGATATAGGAGTTTGAAGTTAAGGAATGGTTGAGAAACCATCAATATTTTCGCAAGTCTGATACTCGAAACCAATAACTGCTATGGCCTAGGGCAAAAATACACATACCGTTGTAATCGGACGAGTTTCTGGTTTCAGATGCAACAGGAATTTATCGAGTTCTTCAATCCGTTCGCGAGATATGGGAGTTTGAAGTTAAGGAATGGTTGAGAAACCATCAATATTTTCGCAAGTCTGATACTCGAAACCAATAACTACTATGGCCTAGGGCAAAAATACACATACCGTTGTAATCGGACGAGTTTCTGGTTTCAGATGCAACAGGAATTTATCGAGTTCGTAAATCCGTTCGCGAGATATGGGCGTTTGAAATTAAGGAACGGTTGAGAAACCATCAATATTTTCGCTGGTCTGATAGTCGAAACCAATAACTGGAATGGCCTAGGGCAAAAATACACATACCTTTGTAATCGGGCGAGATTCTACTTTCAGATGCAACAGGAATTTCTGGAGTTCGTTAATCCGTTCGCGAGATATGGGAGTTTGAAGTTAAGGAATGGTTGAGAAACCATCAAAATTTTCGCAAGTCTGATACTCGAAACCAATAACTACTATGGCCTAGGGCAAAAATACACATACCTTTGTAATCGGACGAGTTTCTGGTTTCAGATGCAACAGGAATTTATCGAGTTCGTAAATCCGTTCGCGAGATATGGGAGTTTGAAATTAAGGAACGGTTGAGAAACCATCAAAATTTTCGCAAGTCTGATACTCGAAACCAATAACTACAAAGGCTTAGGGGAAGAATACACATAGCGTTGTAATCGGGAGAGTTTCTTCTTCCAGATGCAACCGGAATTTCTCGTGTTCGTCAATCCGTTCGCGAGATATGGGAGTTTGAAGTTAAGGAATGGTTGAGAAACAATCACAATTTTCGCAAGTCTGATACTCGAAACCAATAACTACTGCGGCCTAGGGCAAAAATACACATACCGTTGTAATCTGACGAGTTTCTACTTTCAGATGCAACAGGAATTTCTGGAGTTCGTCAATCCGTTCGCGAGATATGGGAGTTTGAAGTTAAGGAATGGTTGAGAAACCATCAATATTTTCGCAATTCTGATACTCGAAACCAATAACTGATATGGCCTAGGGCAAAAATACACATACCGTTGGAATCGGGCGAGTTTTTGCTTTCAGATGCAATAGGAAATTCTCGAGTTCTTCAATCCGTGCGCGAGGTATGGGAGTTTGAAGTTAAGGAATGGTTGAGAAACCATCAATATTTTCGCAAGTCTGATACTCGAAACCAATAACTACTATGGCCTAGGGCAAAAATACATATACCGTTGTAATCGGACGAGTTTCTGGTTTCAGATGCAACAGGAATTTATCGAGTTCGTCAATCCGTTCGCGAGATATGGGAGTTTGAAATTAAGGAACGGTTGAGAAATCATCAAAACTTCCGCAAGTCTGATACTCGAAACCAATAACTGGAACGGCCTAGGGGAAAAGTCCACACACCATTGTAATCGGGCCAGTTTCTACTTTGAAATGCAACAGGAATATCTCGTGTTCGTCAATCAGTTCGCGAGATATGGGAGTTTGAAGTTAAGGAATGGTTGAGAAACCATCACAATATTCGCAAGTCTGATACTCGAAACCAATAACTACTATGGCCTAGGGGAAAAAAACACACACCTATGTAAACGGGCGACTTTCTACTTTCAGATGCAACAGGAATTTCTCGAGATAGTCAATCCGTTCGCGAGATATGGGAGTTTGAATTTAAGGAATGGTTGAGAAACCATCAAAATTTTGGCAATTCCAATGCTTGAAACGAATAACTGGAATGACCTAGGGGAAACGTACACACACCATTGTAATCGGTCGAGTTTCTACTTTCAGATGCAACAGGAAATAATCGAGTTCGTCAATCCGTTCCCGAGATATGGGAGTTTGATGTTAAGGAATGCTTGAGAAACCATCAAAATTTTCGCAAGTCTAGTACTCGAAACCAATAACTACAATGGCCTAGGGGAAAAATAAACATACCTATGTAAACGGGCGACTTTCTACTTTCAGAAGCAACAGGAATTTCTCGAGTTCGTCAATCCGTTCGCGAGATATAGGAGTTTGAAGTTAAGGAATGGTTGAGAAACCATCAATATTTTCGCAAGTCTGATACTCGAAACCAATAACTGCTATGGCCTAGGGCAAAAATACACATACCGTTGTAATCGGACGAGTTTCTGGTTTCAGATGCAACAGGAATTTATCGAGTTCTTCAATCCGTTCGCGAGATATGGGAGTTTGAAGTTAAGGAATGGTTGAGAAACCATCAATATTTTCGCAAGTCTGATACTCGAAACCAATAACTACTATGGCCTAGGGCAAAAATACACATACCGTTGTAATCGGACGAGTTTCTGGTTTCAGATGCAACAGGAATTTATCGAGTTCGTAAATCCGTTCGCGAGATATGGGCGTTTGAAATTAAGGAACGGTTGAGAAACCATCAATATTTTCGCTGGTCTGATAGTCGAAACCAATAACTGGAATGGCCTAGGGCAAAAATACACATACCTTTGTAATCGGGCGAGATTCTACTTTCAGATGCAACAGGAATTTCTGGAGTTCGTTAATCCGTTCGCGAGATATGGGAGTTTGAAGTTAAGGAATGGTTGAGAAACCATCAAAATTTTCGCAAGTCTGATACTCGAAACCAATAACTACTATGGCCTAGGGCAAAAATACACATACCTTTGTAATCGGACGAGTTTCTGGTTTCAGATGCAACAGGAATTTATCGAGTTCGTAAATCCGTTCGCGAGATATGGGAGTTTGAAATTAAGGAACGGTTGAGAAACCATCAAAATTTTCGCAAGTCTGATACTCGAAACCAATAACTACAAAGGCTTAGGGGAAGAATACACATAGCGTTGTAATCGGGAGAGTTTCTTCTTCCAGATGCAACCGGAATTTCTCGTGTTCGTCAATCCGTTCGCGAGATATGGGAGTTTGAAGTTAAGGAATGGTTGAGAAACAATCACAATTTTCGCAAGTCTGATACTCGAAACCAATAACTACTGCGGCCTAGGGCAAAAATACACATACCGTTGTAATCTGACGAGTTTCTACTTTCAGATGCAACAGGAATTTCTGGAGTTCGTCAATCCGTTCGCGAGATATGGGAGTTTGAAGTTAAGGAATGGTTGAGAAACCATCAATATTTTCGCAATTCTGATACTCGAAACCAATAACTGATATGGCCTAGGGCAAAAATACACATACCGTTGGAATCGGGCGAGTTTTTGCTTTCAGATGCAATAGGAAATTCTCGAGTTCTTCAATCCGTGCGCGAGGTATGGGAGTTTGAAGTTAAGGAATGGTTGAGAAACCATCAATATTTTCGCAAGTCTGATACTCGAAACCAATAACTACTATGGCCTAGGGCAAAAATACATATACCGTTGTAATCGGACGAGTTTCTGGTTTCAGATGCAACAGGAATTTATCGAGTTCGTCAATCCGTTCGCGAGATATGGGAGTTTGAAATTAAGGAACGGTTGAGAAATCATCAAAACTTCCGCAAGTCTGATACTCGAAACCAATAACTGGAACGGCCTAGGGGAAAAGTCCACACACCATTGTAATCGGGCCAGTTTCTACTTTGAAATGCAACAGGAATATCTCGTGTTCGTCAATCAGTTCGCGAGATATGGGAGTTTGAAGTTAAGGAATGGTTGAGAAACCATCACAATATTCGCAAGTCTGATACTCGAAACCAATAACTACTATGGCCTAGGGGAAAAAAACACACACCTATGTAAACGGGCGACTTTCTACTTTCAGATGCAACAGGAATTTCTCGAGATAGTCAATCCGTTCGCGAGATATGGGAGTTTGAATTTAAGGAATGGTTGAGAAACCATCAAAATTTTGGCAATTCCGATGCTTGAAACGAATAACTGGAATGACCTAGGGGAAACGTACACACACCATTGTAATCGGTCGAGTTTCTACTTTCAGATGCAACAGGAAATAATCGAGTTCGTCAATCCGTTCCCGAGATATGGGAGTTTGATGTTAAGGAATGCTTGAGAAACCATCAAAATTTTCGCAAGTCTAGTACTCGAAACCAATAACTACAATGGCCTAGGGGAAAAATAAACATACCTATGTAAACGGGCGACTTTCTACTTTCAGAAGCAACAGGAATTTCTCGAGTTCGTCAATCCGTTCGCGAGATATAGGAGTTTGAAGTTAAGGAATGGTTGAGAAACCATCAATATTTTCGCAAGTCTGATACTCGAAACCAATAACTGCTATGGCCTAGGGCAAAAATACACATACCGTTGTAATCGGACGAGTTTCTGGTTTCAGATGCAACAGGAATTTATCGAGTTCTTCAATCCGTTCGCGAGATATGGGAGTTTGAAGTTAAGGAATGGTTGAGAAACCATCAATATTTTCGCAAGTCTGATACTCGAAACCAATAACTACTATGGCCTAGGGCAAAAATACACATACCGTTGTAATCGGACGAGTTTCTGGTTTCAGATGCAACAGGAATTTATCGAGTTCTTCAATCCGTTCGCGAGATATGGGAGTTTGAAGTTAAGGAATGGTTGAGAAACCATCAATATCTTCGCAAGTCTGATACTCGAAACCAATAACTACTGTGGCCTAGGGCAAAAATACACATACCTTTGTAATCGGACGAGTTTCTGGTTTCAGATGCAACAGGAATTTATCGAGTTCGTAAATCCGTTCGCGAGATATGGGCGTTTGAAATTAAGGAACGGTTGAGAAACCATCAATATTTTCGCTGGTCTGATAGTCGAAACCAATAACTGGAATGGCCTAGGGCAAAAATACACATACCTTTGTAATCGGGCGAGATTCTACTTTCAGATGCAACAGGAATTTCTGGAGTTCGTTAATCCGTTCGCGAGATATGGGAGTTTGAAGTTAAGGAATGGTTGAGAAACCATCAAAATTTTCGCAAGTCTGATTCTCGAAACCAATAACTACTATGGCCTAGGGCAAAAATACACATACCTTTGTAATCGGACGAGTTTCTGGTTTCAGATGCAACAGGAATTTATCGAGTTCGTAAATCCGTTCGCGAGATATGGGAGTTTGAAATTAAGGAACGGTTGAGAAACCATCAAAATTTTCGCAAGTCTGATACTCGAAACCAATAACTACAAAGGCTTAGGGGAAGAATACACATAGCGTTGTAATCGGGAGAGTTTCTTCTTCCAGATGCAACCGGAATTTCTCGTGTTCGTCAATCCGTTCGCGAGATATGGGAGTTTGAAGTTAAGGAATGGTTGAGAAACAATCACAATTTTCGCAAGTCTGATACTCGAAACCAATAACTACTGCGGCCTAGGGCAAAAATACACATACCGTTGTAATCTGACGAGTTTCTACTTTCAGATGCAACAGGAATTTCTGGAGTTCGTCAATCCGTTCGCGAGATATGGGAGTTTGAAGTTAAGGAATGGTTGAGAAACCATCAATATTTTCGCAATTCTGATACTCGAAACCAATAACTGATATGGCCTAGGGCAAAAATACACATACCGTTGGAATCGGGCGAGTTTTTGCTTTCAGATGCAATAGGAAATTCTCGAGTTCTTCAATCCGTGCGCGAGGTATGGGAGTTTGAAGTTAAGGAATGGTTGAGAAACCATCAATATTTTCGCAAGTCTGATACTCGAAACCAATAACTACTATGGCCTAGGGCAAAAATACATATACCGTTGTAATCGGACGAGTTTCTGGTTTCAGATGCAACAGGAATTTATCGAGTTCGTCAATCCGTTCGCGAGATATGGGAGTTTGAAATTAAGGAACGGTTGAGAAATCATCAAAACTTCCGCAAGTCTGATACTCGAAACCAATAACTGGAACGGCCTAGGGGAAAAGTCCACACACCATTGTAATCGGGCCAGTTTCTACTTTGAAATGCAACAGGAATATCTCGTGTTCGTCAATCAGTTCGCGAGATATGGGAGTTTGAAGTTAAGGAATGGTTGAGAAACCATCACAATATTCGCAAGTCTGATACTCGAAACCAATAACTACTATGGCCTAGGGGAAAAAAACACACACCTATGTAAACGGGCGACTTTCTACTTTCAGATGCAACAGGAATTTCTCGAGATAGTCAATCCGTTCGCGAGATATGGGAGTTTGAATTTAAGGAATGGTTGAGAAACCATCAAAATTTTGGCAATTCCGATGCTTGAAACGAATAACTGGAATGACCTAGGGGAAACGTACACACACCATTGTAATCGGTCGAGTTTCTACTTTCAGATGCAACAGGAAATAATCGAGATCGTCAATCCGTTCCCGAGATATGGGAGTTTGATGTTAAGGAATGCTTGAGAAACCATCAAAATTTTCGCAAGTCTAGTACTCGAAACCAATAACTACAATGGCCTAGGGGAAAAATAAACATACCTATGTAAACGGGCGACTTTCTACTTTCAGAAGCAACAGGAATTTCTCGAGTTCGTCAATCCGTTCGCGAGATATAGGAGTTTGAAGTTAAGGAATGGTTGAGAAACCATCAATATTTTCGCAAGTCTGATACTCGAAACCAATAACTGCTATGGCCTAGGGCAAAAATACACATACCGTTGTAATCGGACGAGTTTCTGGTTTCAGATGCAACAGGAATTTATCGAGTTCTTCAATCCGTTCGCGAGATATGGGAGTTTGAAGTTAAGGAATGGTTGAGAAACCATCAATATTTTCGCAAGTCTGATACTCGAAACCAATAACTACTATGGCCTAGGGCAAAAATACACATACCGTTGTAATCGGACGAGTTTCTGGTTTCAGATGCAACAGGAATTTATCGAGTTCTTCAATCCGTTCGCGAGATATGGGAGTTTGAAGTTAAGGAATGGTTGAGAAACCATCAATATCTTCGCAAGTCTGATACTCGAAACCAATAACTACTGCGGCCTAGGGCAAAAATACACATACCTTTGTAATCGGACGAGTTTCTGGTTTCAGATGCAACAGGAATTTATCGAGTTCGAAAATCCGTTCGCGAGATATGGGCGTTTGAAATTAAGGAACGGTTGAGAAACCATCAATATTTTCGCTGGTCTGATAGTCGAAACCAATAACTGGAATGGCCTAGGGCAAAAATACACATACCTTTGTAATCGGGCGAGATTCTACTTTCAGATGCAACAGGAATTTCTGGAGTTCGTTAATCCGTTCGCGAGATATGGGAGTTTGAAGTTAAGGAATGGTTGAGAAACCATCAAAATTTTCGCAAGTCTGATACTCGAAACCAATAACTACTATGGCCTAGGGCAAAAATACACATACCTTTGTAATCGGACGAGTTTCTGGTTTCAGATGCAACAGGAATTTATCGAGTTCGTAAATCCGTTCGCGAGATATGGGAGTTTGAAATTAAGGAACGGTTGAGAAACCATCAAAATTTTCGCAAGTCTGATACTCGAAACCAATAACTACAAAGGCTTAGGGGAAGAATACACATAGCGTTGTAATCGGGAGAGTTTCTTCTTCCAGATGCAACCGGAATTTCTCGTGTTCGTCAATCCGTTCGCGAGATATGGGAGTTTGAAGTTAAGGAATGGTTGAGAAACAATCACAATTTTCGCAAGTCTGATACTCGAAACCAATAACTACTGCGGACTAGGGCAAAAATACACATACCGTTGTAATCTGGCGAGTTTCTACTTTCAGATGCAACAGGAATTTCTGGAGTTCGTCAATCCGTTCGCGAGATATGGGAGTTTGAAGTTAAGGAATGGTTGAGAAACCATCAATATTTTCGCAATTCTGATACTCGAAACCAATAACTGATATGGCCTAGGGCAAAAATACACATACCGTTGTAATCGGGCGAGTTTTTGCTTTCAGATGCAATAGGAAATTCTCGAGTTCTTCAATCCGTGCGCGAGGTATGGGAGTTCGAAGTTAAGGAATGGTTGAGAAACCATCAATATTTTCGCAAGTCTGATACTCGAAACCAATAACTACTATGGCCTAGGGCAAAAATACATATACCGTTGTAATCGGACGAGTTTCTGGTTTCAGATGCAACAGGAATTTATCGAGTTCGTCAATCCGTTCGCGAGATATGGGAGTTTGAAATTAAGGAACGGTTGAGAAATCATCAAAACTTCCGCAAGTCTGATACTCGAAACCAATAACTGGAACGGCCTAGGGGAAAAGTCCACACACCATTGTAATCGGGCCAGTTTCTACTTTGAAATGCAACAGGAATTTCTCGAGTTCGCCAATGCGTTCGCGAGGTATCGGAGTTTGAAGCTAAGGAATGGTTGAGAAACCATCAGAAATTTCGCAAGTCTGATACTCGAAACCAATAACTACTATGGCCTAGGGCAAAAATACACATACCTTTTTTAATCGGGCGTGTTTATACTTTCAGATGCAAGAGGAATTTCTCGAGCTCGTCAATCCGTTCGCGAGATATGGGAGTTTGAAGTTAAGGAATGGTTGAGAAACCATCAAAATTTTCGCAATTCTGATGCTAGAAACGAATAACTGGAATGACCTAGGGGAAAAGTACACACACCATTGTAATCGGACAAGTATCTACTTTCAGAGGCGACAGGAACTTCTCGAGTTCGCCAATCCGTTCGCGAGTTATCGGAGTTTGAAGTTAAAGAATGGTTGAGAAACCATCAAAATTTTCGCAAGTCTGATACTCGAAACCAATAACTACTATGGCCTATGGCAAAAATACACATACCTTTGTAATCGGTCGAGTTTCTAGTTTCCGATGCAACAGGAATTTCTCGAGTTCGTCAATCCGTTCGCGAGATATGGGAGTTTGAAGTTAAGGAATGGTTGAGAAACCATCAAAATTTTCGCAAGTGTGATACTCGAAACCAATAACTGGAATGGCCTAATGGAAAAGTACACATACCGTTGTAATCGGACGAGTTTCTGGTTTCAGATGCAACAGGAATTTCTCGAGTTCGTCAATCCGTTCGCGAGATATGGGAGTTTGAAGTTAAGGAATGATTGAGAAACCATCACAAATTTCGCAAGTCTGATACTCGAAACCAATAACTAGCATTGCCTAGGGGAAAAATGCACATACCTTTGTAATCGGGCGAGTTTCTACTTTCAGATGCAATAGGACTTTCTCGAGTTCGTCAATCCGTTCGCGAGATATGGTAGTTTGAAGTTAAGGAATTGTTCAGGAACCATCAAAATTTTCGCAATTCTGATGCTAGAAACGAATAACTGGAATGACATAGGGGAAAAGTACACACACCATTGTAATCGGTCGACTATCTACTTTCAGAAGCAACAGGAAATAATCGAGTTCGTCAATCCGTCCGCGAGATATGGGAGTTTGAAATTAAGGAACGGTTGAGAAACCTTCAAAATTGTCGCAAGTCTGAGACTCGAAACCAAGAACTACAAAGGCTTAGGGGAAAAATACACATACCTTTGTAATCGGTCGAGTTTCTACTTTCAGATGCAACAGGAATTTCTCGAGTTCGGCAATCCGTTCGCGAGATATGGGAGTTTGAAGTTAAGGAACGGTTGAGAAACCATCAAAATTTTCGCAAGTCTGATACTCGAAACCAATAACTACAAAGGCTTAGGGGAAGAATACACATAGCGTTGTAATCGGGAGAGTTTCTTCTTCCAGATGCAACCGGAATTTCTCGTGTTCGTCAATCCGTTCGCGAGATATGGGAGTTTGAAGTTAAGGAATGGTTGAGAAACAATCACAATTTTCGCGAGTCTGATACTCGAAACCAATAACTACTGCGGCCTAGGGCAAAAATACACATACCGTTGTAATCTGGCGAGTTTCTACTTTCAGATGCAACAGGAATTTCTGGAGTTCGTCAATCCGTTCGCGAGATATGGGAGTTTGAAGTTAAGGAATGGTTGAGAAACCATCAATATTTTCGCAATTCTGATACTCGAAACCAATAACTGATATGGCCTAGGGCAAAAATACACATACCGTTGTAATCGGGCGAGTTTTTGCTTTCAGATGCAATAGGAAATTCTCGAGTTCTTCAATCCGTGCGCGAGGTATGGGAGTTTGAAGTTAAGGAATGGTTGAGAAACCATCAATATTTTCGCAAGTCTGATACTCGAAACCAATAACTACTATGGCCTAGGGCAAAAATACATATACCGTTGTAATCGGACGAGTTTCTGGTTTCAGATGCAACAGGAATTTATCGAGTTCGTCAATCCGTTCGCGAGATATGGGAGTTTGAAATTAAGGAACGGTTGAGAAATCATCAAAATTTTCGCAAGTGTGATACTCGAAACCAATAACTGGAATGGCCTAATGGAAAAGTACACATACCGTTGTAATCGGACGAGTTTCTGGTTTCAGATGCAACAGGAATTTCTCGAGTTCGTCAATCCGTTCGCGAGATATGGGAGTTTGAAGTTAAGGAATGATTGAGAAACCATCACAAATTTCGCAAGTCTGATACTCGAAACCAATAACTAGCATTGCCTAGGGGAAAAATGCACATACCTTTGTAATCGGGCGAGTTTCTACTTTCAGATGCAATAGGACTTTCTCGAGTTCGTCAATCCGTTCGCGAGATATAGTAGTTTGAAGTTAAGGAATTGTTGAGAAACCATCAAAATTTTCGCAATTCTGATGCTAGAAACGAATAACTGGAATGACATAGGGGAAAACTACACACACCATTGTAATCGGTCGACTTTCTACTTTCAGAAGCAACAGGAAATAATCGAGTTCGTCAATCCGTCCGCGAGATATGGGAGTTTGAAATTAAGGAACGGTTGAGAAACCTTCAAAATTGTCGCAAGTCTGATACTCGAAACCAAGAACTACAAAGGCTTAGGGGAAAAATACACATACCTTTGTAATCGGTCGAGTTTCTACTTTCAGATGCAACAGGAATTTCTCGAGTTCGGCAATCCGTTCGCGAGATATGGGAGTTTGAAGTTAAGGAATGGTTGAGAAACCATCAAAATTTTCGCAAGTGTGATACTCGAAACCAATAACTGGAATGGCCTAGGGCAAAATTACACATACCGTTGTAATCGGACGAGTTTCTGGTTTCAGATGCAATAGGAATTTCTCGAGTTCGTCAATCGGTTCACGAGATATGGGAGTTTGAAGTTAAGGAATGGTTGAGAAACGATCAAAATTTTCGCAAATCTGATGCTAGAAACGAATAACTCAAATGACCTAGGGGAAAAGTACACACACCATTGTAATCGGTCGACTTTCTACTTTCAGATGCAACAGGAAATAATCGAGTTCGGCAATCCGTTCGCGAGATATGGGAGTTTGAAGTTAAGCAATGCTTGAGAAACAATCAAAATTTTCGCAAGTCTGATACTCGAAACCAATAACTACTATGGCCTAGGGCAAAAATACACGTACCGTTGTAATCGGGCGAGTTTCTGCTTTCAGATGCAATAGGAAATTCTCGAGTTCGTCAATCCGTTCGCGAGATATGGGAGTTTGAAGTTAAGGAATGGTTGAGAAACCGTCACAATTTTCGCAAGTCTGATACTCGAAACCAATAACTACTATGGCCCAGGGGAAAAATACACATACCTTTGTAATCGGGCGAGTTTCTACTTTCAGATGCAACAGGAATTTCTCGAGTTCGTCAATCCGTTCGCGAGATATGGGAGTTTGAAGTTAAGGAATGGTTGAGAAACCATCAAAATTTTCGCAAGTCTGATACTCGAAACCAATAACTACAAAGGACGAGGGGAAAAATACACATACCTTTGTAATCGGGCGAGTTTCTACTTTCACACGCAACAGGAATTTCTCGAGCTCGTCAATCCGTTCGCGAGATATGGGAGTTTGAAATTAAGGAACGGTTGAGAAACCATCAAAATTTTCGCAAGTCTGATACTCGAAACCAATAACTACAAAGGCTTAGGGCAAAAATACACATACCGTTGTAATCGGGATAGCTTCTTCTTCCAGATGCAACCGGAATTTCTCGTGTTCGTCAATCCGTTCGCGAGATATGGGAGTTTGAAGTAAAGGAATGGTTGACAAACCATCAAAATTTTCGCAAGTGTGATACTCGAAACCAATAACTGGAATGGCCTAGGGGAAAAGTACACACACCATTGTAATGTGGCGAGTTTCTACTTTCAGATGAAACAGGAATTCCTCGAGTTCGTCAATCCGTTCGCGAGATATGGGAGTTTGATGTTAAGGAATGCTTGAGAAACCATCAAAATTTTCGCAACTCTGATACACGAAACCAATAACTACAATGGCCTAGGGGAAAAATAAACATACCGTTGTAATCGGGAGAGTTTCTACTTTCCGATGCAACAGGAATTTCTCGGATTCGGCAATCCGTTTGCGAGATATGTGAGTTTCAAGTTAAGGAACGCTTGAGAAACCATCAACATTTGCGCAAGTCTGATACGTGAAACCAATAACTACTATGCCCTAGGGCAAAAATACACATACCGTTGTAAGCGGACGAGTTTCTGGTTTCAGATGCAACAGGAATTTCTCGAGTTCGTTAATCCGTTCGCGAGATATGGCAGTTTGAAGTTAAGGAATGGTTGAGAAACCATCACAATTTTCGCAAGTCTGATACTCGAAACCAATAACTACGATGGCCTAGGGGAAAAATACACATACCTTTGTAATCGGGCGAGTTTCTACTTTCAGATGCAACAGGAATTTCTCGAGTTCGTCAATCCGTTCGCGAGATATGGGAGTTTGAAGTTAAGGAATGGTTGAGAAACCATCAAAATTTTCGCAATTCTGACGCTAGAAACGAATAACTGGAATGACCTGGGGGAAAAGTACACACACCATTGTAATCGGTCGACTTTCTACTTTCATATGCTACAGGAAATAATCGAGTTCGTCAATCCGTTCGCGATATCTATTGGAGTTTGAAGTTAAGGAATGCTTGAGAAACCATCAAAATTTTCGCAAGTCTGATACTCGAAACCAATAACTACAAAGGCCTAGGGGAAAAATACACATACCTTTGTAATCGGACGAGTTTCTGGTTTCAGATGCAACAGGAATTTATCGAGTTCTTCAATCCGTTCGTGAGATATGGGAGTTTGAAGTTAAGGAATGGTTGAGAAACCATCAATATTTTCGCAAGTCTGATACTCGAAACCAATAACTATTATGGCCAAGGGCAAAAATACACATACCTTTGTAATCGGACGAGTTTCTGGATTCAGATGCAACAGGAATTTGTCGAGTTCGTAAATCCGTTCGCGAGATATGGGAGTTTGAAATTAAGGAACGGTTGAGAAACCATCAAAATTTTCGCAAGTCTGATACTCGAAACCAATAACTACAAAGACTTAAGGGAAAAAAACACATACCGTTGTAATCGGGAGAGTTTCTTCTTCCAGATGCAACCGGAATTTCTCGTGTTGGTCAATCCGTTCGCGTAATATGGGAGTTTGAAATTAAGGAATGGTTGAGAAACCATCACAATTTTCGCAAGTCTGCTACTCGAAACCAATGACTAATATGGCCTCGGAGAAAAATACACATACCTTTGTAATCGGGCGAGTTTCTACTTTCAGATGCAACAGGAATTTCTCGAGTTCGTCAATCCGTTCGCGAGATATGGGAGTTCGAAGTTAAGGAATGGTTGAGAAACCATCAAAATTTTCGCAAGTCTGATACTCGAAACCAATAACTGGAATGGCCTAGGGGAAAAATACACATACCTTTGTAATCGGGCGAGTTTCTACTTTCAGATGCAACAGGAATTTCTCGAGTTCGTCAATCCGTTCGCGAGATATGGGAGTTTGAAGTTAAGGAATGGTTGAGAAACCATCAAAATTTTCGCAATTCTGACTCTAGAAACGAATAACTGGAATGACCTGGGGGAAAAGTACACACACCATTGTAATCGGTCGACTTTCTACTTTCATATGCTACAGGAAATAATCGAGTTCGTCAATCCGTTCGCGATATCTATTGGAGTTTGAAGTTAAGGAATGCTTGAGAAACGATCAAAATTTTCGCAAGTCTGATACTCGAAACCAATAACTACAAAGGCCTAGGGGAAAAATACACATACCTTTGTAATCGGACGAGTTTCTGGTTTCAGATGCAACAGGAATTTCTCGAGTTCGTCAATCCGTTCGCGAGATATGGGAGTTCGAAGTTAAGGAATGGTTGAGAAACCATCAAAATTTTCGCAAGTCTGATACTCGAAACCAATAACTACAAAGGCCTAGGGGAAAAATAAACATACCTTTGTAATCGGGCGAGTTTCTACTTTCAGATGCAACAGGAATTTCTCGAGTATGTCAATCCGTTCGCGAGATATGGGTGTTTGAAGTTAAGGAATGGTTTAGAAACCATCAAAATTTTCGCAATTCTGATGATAGAAACGAATAACTGGAATGACCTAGGGGAAAAGTACACACACCATTGTAATCGGCCGAGATTCTACTTTCAGATGCAACAGGAATTTCTCGAATTCGTCAACCGTTCGCGAGATATGGGAGTTTGAAGTTAAGGAATGGTTGAGAAACCAACAAAATTTTCGCAAGTCTGATACTCGAGACCAATAACTGGAATGGCCCAGGGGAAAAGTACACATGCCGTTGTAATCGGACGAGTTTCTGGTTTCAGATGCAACAGGAATTTCTCGAGTTCGTCAGCCGTTCGCGACATATGGGAGTTTGAAGTTAAGGAATGGTTGAGAAACCAACAAAATTTTCTCAAGTCTGATACTCGAAACCAATAACTACCATTGCCTAGGGGAAAAATGCACATACCTTTGTAATCGGGCGAGTTTCTACTTTCAGATGCAACAGGAATTTCTCGAGCTCGTCAATCCGTTCGCGAGATATGGGAGTTTGAAGTTAAGGAATGGTTGAGAAACCAACAAAATTTTCGCAATTCTGATACTCGAAACCAATAACTACTACGGCATAGGGCAAAAATACACATACCCTTGTAATAGGACGAGTTTCTGTTTCAGATGCAACAGGAATTTCTCGAGTTCGTCAATCCGTTCGCGAGATATGGGAGTTTGAAGTTAACGAATGGTTGAGAAACCATCAAAATTTTCGCAAGTCTGATACTCGAAACCAACAGCTACAAAGGCCTAGGGGAAAAATACACATACCTTTGTAATCGGGCGAGTTTCTACTTTCAGATGCAACAGGAATTTCTCGAGCTCGTCAATCCGTTCGCGAGATATGGGAGTTTGAAGTTAAGGAATGGTTGAGAAACCAACAAAATTTTCGCAATTCTGATACTCGAAACCAATGACTACTACGGCCTAGGGCAAAAATTCACATACCATTGTAATCGGACGAGTTTCTGTTTCAGATGCAACAGGAATTTCTCGAGTTCGTCAATCCGTTCGCGAGATATGGGAGTTTGAAGTTAACGAATGGTTGAGAAACCATCAAAATTTTCGCAAGTCTGATACTCGAAACCAACAGCTACAAAGGCCTAGGGGAAAAATACACATACCTTTGTAATCGGACGAGTTTCTGGTTTCAGATGCAACAGGAATTTCTCGAGTTCGTCAATCCGTTCGCGAGATATGGGAGTTCGAAGTTAAGGAATGGTTGAGAAACCATCAAAATTTTCGCAAGTCTGATACTAGAAACCAATAACTACAAAGGCCTAGGGGAAAAATAAACATACCTTTGTAATCGGGCGAGTTTCTACTTTCAGATGCAACAGGAATTCCTCGAGCTCGTCAATCCGTTCGCGAGATATGGCAGTTTGAAATTAAGGAACGGTTGAGAAACCATCAAAATTTTCGCAAGTGTGATATTCGAAACCAATAACTGGAATGGCCTAGGGGAAAGGTACACACACCATTGTAATGTGGCGAGTTTCTACTTTCAAATGAAACAGGAATTCCTCGAGTTCGTCAATCCGTTCGCGAGATATGGGAGTTTGAAGTTAAGGAATGGTTGAGAGACCATCACAATTTTGGCAAGTCTGATACTCGAAACCAATAACTACTATGGCCTAGGGGAAAAATACACATACCTTTGTAATCGGGCGAGTTTCTACTTTCAGATGCAACAGGAATTTCTCGAGTTCGTCAATCCGTTCGCGAGATATGGGAGTTTGAAGTTAAGGAATGGTTGAGAAACCATCAAAATTTTCGCAATTCTGACTCTAGAAACGAATAACTGGAATGACCTGGGGGAAAAGTACACACACCATTGTAATCGGTCGACTTTCTACTTTCATATGCTACAGGAAATAATCGAGTTCGTCAATCCGTTCGCGATATCTATTGGAGTTTGAAGTTAAGGAATGCTTGAGAAACGATCAAAATTTTCGCAAGTCTGATACTCGAAACCAATAACTACAAAGGCCTAGGGGAAAAATACACATACCTTTGTAATCGGACGAGTTTCTGGTTTCAGATGCAACAGGAATTTCTCGAGTTCGTCAATCCGTTCGCGAGATATGGGAGTTCGAAGTTAAGGAATGGTTGAGAAACCATCAAAATTTTCGCAAGTCTGATACTCGAAACCAATAACTACAAAGGCCTTGGGGAAAAATAAACATACCTTTGTAATCGGGCGAGTTTCTACTTTCAGATGCAACAGGAATTTCTCGAGTATGTCAATCCGTTCGCGAGATATGGGTGTTTGAAGTTAAGGAATGGTTTAGAAACCATCAAAATTTTCGCAATTCTGATGATAGAAACGAATAACTGGAATGACCTAGGGGAAAAGTACACACACCATTGTAATCGGCCGAGATTCTACTTTCAGATGCAACAGGAATTTCTCGAATTCGTCAACCGTTCGCGAGATATGGGAGTTTGAAGTTAAGGAATGGTTGAGAAACCAACAAAATTTTCGCAAGTCTGATACTCGAGACCAATAACTGGAATGGCCCAGGGGAAAAGTACACATGCCGTTGTAATCGGACGAGTTTCTGGTTTCAGATGCAACAGGAATTTCTCGAGTTCGTCAGCCGTTCGCGACATATGGGAGTTTGAAGTTAAGGAATGGTTGAGAAACCAACAAAATTTTCTCAAGTCTGATACTCGAAACCAATAACTACCATTGCCTAGGGGAAAAATGCACATACCTTTGTAATCGGGCGAGTTTCTACTTTCAGATGCAACAGGAATTTCTCGAGCTCGTCAATCCGTTCGCGAGATATGGGAGTTTGAAGTTAAGGAATGGTTGAGAAACCAACAAAATTTTCGCAATTCTGATACTCGAAACCAATAACTACTACGGCATAGGGCAAAAATACACATACCCTTGTAATAGGACGAGTTTCTGTTTCAGATGCAACAGGAATTTCTCGAGTTCGTCAATCCGTTCGCGAGATATGGGAGTTTGAAGTTAACGAATGGTTGAGAAACCATCAAAATTTTCGCAAGTCTGATACTCGAAACCAACAGCTACAAAGGCCTAGGGGAAAAATACACATACCTTTGTAATCGGGCGAGTTTCTACTTTCAGATGCAACAGGAATTTCTCGAGCTCGTCAATCCGTTCGCGAGATATGGGAGTTTGAAGTTAAGGAATGGTTGAGAAACCAACAAAATTTTCGCAATTCTGATACTCGAAACCAATGACTACTACGGCCTAGGGCAAAAATTCACATACCATTGTAATCGGACGAGTTTCTGTTTCAGATGCAACAGGAATTTCTCGAGTTCGTCAATCCGTTCGCGAGATATGGGAGTTTGAAGTTAACGAATGGTTGAGAAACCATCAAAATTTTCGCAAGTCTGATACTCGAAACCAACAGCTACAAAGGCCTAGGGGAAAAATACACATACCTTTGTAATCGGACGAGTTTCTGGTTTCAGATGCAACAGGAATTTCTCGAGTTCGTCAATCCGTTCGCGAGATATGGGAGTTCGAAGTTAAGGAATGGTTGAGAAACCATCAAAATTTTCGCAAGTCTGATACTAGAAACCAATAACTACAAAGGCCTAGGGGAAAAATAAACATACCTTTGTAATCGGGCGAGTTTCTACTTTCAGATGCAACAGGAATTCCTCGAGCTCGTCAATCCGTTCGCGAGATATGGCAGTTTGAAATTAAGGAACGGTTGAGAAACCATCAAAATTTTCGCAAGTGTGATATTCGAAACCAATAACTGGAATGGCCTAGGGGAAAGGTACACACACCATTGTAATGTGGCGAGTTTCTACTTTCAAATGAAACAGGAATTCCTCGAGTTCGTCAATCCGTTCGCGAGATATGGGAGTTTGAAGTTAAGGAATGGTTGAGAGACCATCACAATTTTGGCAAGTCTGATACTCGAAACCAATAACTACTATGGCCTAGGGGAAAAATACACGTACCTTTGTAATCGGGCGAGTTTCTACTTTCAGATGCAACAGGAATTTCTCGAGTATGTCAATCCGTTCGCGAGATATGGGTGTTTGAAGTTAAGGAATGGTTTAGAAACCATCAAAATTTTCGCAATTCTGATGATAGAAACGAATAACTGGAATGACCTAGGGGAAAAGTACACACACCATTGTAATCGGCCGAGATTCTACTTTCAGATGCAACAGGAATTTCTCGAATTCGTCAACCGTTCGCGAGATATGGGAGTTTGAAGTTAAGGAATGGTTGAGAAACCATCAAAATTTTCGCTAGTCTGATATTCGAAACCAATAACTACTACGGCATAGGGCAAAAATACACATACCCTTGTAATAGGACGAGTTTCTGTTTCAGATGCAACAGGAATTTCTCGAGTTCGTCAATCCGTTCGCGAGATATGGGAGTTTGAAGTTAACGAATGGTTGAGAAACCATCAAAATTTTCGCAAGTCTGATACTCGAAACCAACAGCTACAAAGGCCTAGGGGAAAAATACACATACCTTTGTAATCGGGCGAGTTTCTACTTTCAGATGCAACAGGAATTTCTCGAGCTCGTCAATCCGTTCGCGAGATATGGGAGTTTGAAGTTAAGGAATGGTTGAGAAACCAACAAAATTTTCGCAATTCTGATACTCGAAACCAATGACTACTACGGCCTAGGGCAAAAATTCACATACCATTGTAATCGGACGAGTTTCTGTTTCAGATGCAACAGGAATTTCTCGAGTTCGTCATTCCGTTCGGGAGATATGGGAGTTTGAAGTTAAGGAATGGTTGAGAAACCATAAAAATTTTCGCTAGTCTGATACTCGAAACCGATAACCGGAATGGCCTAGGGGAAAAGTACACACACCATTGTAATCGGCCGAGTTTCTACTTTCAGGTGCAACAGGAATTTCTGGAGTTCGTCAACCGTTCGCGAGATATGGGAGTTTGAAGTTAAGGAATGGTTGAGAAACCAACAAAATTTTCGCAAGTCTGATATTCGAAACCAATAACTACTACGGCATAGGGCAAAAATACACATACCCTTGTAATAGGACGAGTTTCTGTTTCAGATGCAACAGGAATTTCTCGAGTTCGTCAATCCGTTCGCGAGATATGGGAGTTTGAAGTTAACGAATGGTTGAGAAACCATCAAAATTTTCGCAAGTCTGATACACGAAACCAACAGCTACAAAGGCCTAGGGGAAAAATACACATACCTTTGTAATCGGGCGAGTTTCTGCTTTCAGAAGCAACAGGAATTTCTCGAGTTCGTCAATCCGTTCGCGAGATATGGGAGTTTGAAGTTAAGGAATGGTTGAGAAACCGTCAAAGTTTTCGCAAGTCTGATACTCGAAACCAATAACTACAATGGCCTAGGGGAAAAATACACTTACCATTGTAATCGGGCGAGTTTCTGCTTTCAGATGCAACAGGAATTTCTCGAGTTCGTCAATCTGTTCGCGAGATATGGGAGTTTGAGGTTAAGGAACGGTTGAGAAACCATCAAAATTTTCGCAAGTCTGATACTCGAAACCAATAACTACAAAGGCCTAGGGGAAAAATACACATACCGTTGTAATCGGAAGTGTTTCTACTTTCAGATGCAACAGGAACTTCTTGAGGTCGTCAATCCGTTCGCGTGATATGGGAGTGTGTAGTTAAGGAACGGTTGAGAAACCATCAAAATTTTCGCAAGTCTGATACTCGAAACCAATAACTACAAAGGCCTAGGTGGAAAACGCACATACCGTTGTAATCGGGCGAGTTTCTACTTTCAGATGCAACAGGAATTTCTCGAGTTCGTCAATCCGTTCGCGAGATATGGGAGTTTGAAGTTAAGGAATGGTTGAGAAACCATCAAAATTTTCGCAAGTCTGATACTCGAAACCAATAACTACAAAGGCCTAGGGCAAAAATACACATACCATTGTAATCGGACGAGTTTCTGTTTCAGATGCATCAGGAATTTCTCGAGTTCGTCATTCCGTTCGCGAGATATGGGTGTATGAATGTAAGGAATGGATGAGAAACCATCAAAATTTTCGCTGGTCTGATACTCGAAACCAATAACTACAATGGCCTAGGGAAAAAATACACATAGCGTTGTAATCGGGAGAGTTTCTATTTTCAGATGCAACAGAAATTTTTCGGATTCGTCAATCCGTTCGCGAGATATGGGAGTTCGAAGTTAAGGAACGGTTGAGAAACCATCAAAATTTTCGCAAGTCTGATACTCGAAACCAATAACTACAATGGCCTAGGGAAAAAATACACATAGCGTTGTAATCGGGAGAGTTTCTATTTTCAGATGCAACAGAAATTTTTCGGATTCGTCAATCCGTTCGCGAGATATGGGAGTTTGAATTTAAGGAATGGTAGAGAAACCATAAAAATTTTCGCAAGTCTGATACTCGAAACCAATAACTACTATGGCCGAGGGCAAAAATACACATACCGTTGTAATCGGACGAGTTTCTGGTTTCAGATGCAACAGGAATTTCTCGAGTTCGTCAGCCGTTGGCGACATATGGGAGTTTGAAGTTAAGGAATGGTTGAGAAACCAACAAAATTTTCGCAAGTCTGACACTCGAAACCAATAACTGGAATGGCCTAGGGGAAAAGTACACACACCGTTGTAATGGGGCGAGTTTCTTCTTTCAGATGCAACAGGAATTTCTCGAGTTCGTCAATCCGTTCGCGAGATATGGGGATTTGAAGTTAAGGAATGGTTGATAAACCATCAAAATTTTCGCTGGACTGATACTCGAAACCGATAATTGGAATGGCCTAGGGGAAAAGTACACACACCATTGTAACCGGGCGAGTTTCTACTTTCAGATGCAACAGGAATTTCTCGAGTTCGTCAACCGTTCGCGAGATATGGGTGTTTGAAGTTAAGGAATGGTTGAGAAACCAACAAAATTTTCGCAAGTCTGATACTCGAAACAAATAACTACAAAGGCCTAGGGCAAAAATACACATACCATTGTAATCGGACGAGTTTCTGTTTCAGATGCAACAGGAATTTCTCGAGTTCGTCAATCCGTTCGCGAGATATGGGTGTTTGAATTTAAGGAATGGTTGAGAAAACATCAAAATTTTCGCAAGTCTGATACTCGAAACCAATAACTACAGAGGCCTAGGGGAAAAATACACACACCATTGTAACCGGGCGAGTTTCTGCTTCAGATGCAACAGGAATTTCTCGAGTTCGTCTATCCGTTCGCGAGATATGGGAGTTTGAAGTTAAGGAATGGTTGAGAAACCATCAAAATGTTCGCTGGTCTGATACTCGAAACCAATAACTGGAAAGGCCTATGGGAAAAGTACACACTCCATTGTAATCGGGCGAGTTTCTACTTTCAGATGCAACAGGAATTTCTCGAGTTCGTCATTCCGTTCGCGAGATATGGGTGTTTGAAGTTAAGGAATGGTTGAGAAACCAACAAAATTTTCGCAAGTCTGATACTCGAAACAAATAACTACAAAGGCCTAGGGCAAAAATACACATACCATTGTAATCGGACGAGTTTCTGTTTCAGATGCAACAGGAATTTCTCGAGTTCGTCAATCCGTTCGCGAGATATGGGGGTTTGAAGTTAAGGAATGCTTGAGTAACCATCAAAACTTTCGCAAGTCTGATACGCGAATCCAATAACTACAATGGCCTAGTGGAAAAATACACATACCTTTGCAATCGGGCGTGTTCCTACTTTCTGATGCAACAGGAATTTCTCGAGTTCGTCAATCCGTTCGCGAGATATGGGAGTTTAAAGTTAAGGAGTGGTTGAGAAACCATCAAAATTTTCGCAAGTCTGATACTCGAAACCAATAACTACAATGGCCTAGGGGAAAAATACACATACCTTTGCAATCGGGCGTGTTTCGGCTTTCAGATGCAACAGGAATTTCTCGAGTTCGTCAATCCGTTCGCGAGATGTGGGAGTTTGAAGTTAAGGTGTGGTTGAGAAACCATCAAAATTTTCGCAAGTCTGATACTCGAAACCAACAACTGGAATGGCCTAGTGAAAAAGTTCACACACCATTGTAATCGGGCGAGTTTCCACTTTCAGATGCGACAGGAATTTCTCGAGTTCGCCAATCCGTTCGCGAGGTATGGGAGTTTGAAGTTAAGGAATGCTTGAGAAACCATCAAAATTTTCGCAAGTCTGATACGCGAAACCAGTAACTACAATGGCCAAGGTGAAAAATACACATACCTTTGCAATCTGGCGTGTTTCTTCTTTCAGATGCAACAGGAATTTCTCGAGTTCGTCAATCCGTTCGCGAGATATGGGAGTTTAAAGTTAAGGAGTGGTTGTGAAACCATCAAAATTTTCGCAATTCTGATGCTAGAAACGAAAAACTGGAATGGCCTAGGGAAAAAGTACACACACCATAGTAATCGGGCGAGTTTCTACTTTCAGATGCAACAGGAATTTCTCGAATTCGTCAATCCGTTCGCGAGATATGGGAGTTTGAAGTTAAGGAATGGTTGAGAAACCATCAAAATGTTCGCTGGTCTGATACTCGAAACCAATAACTGGAAAGGCCTAGGGGAAAAGTACACACTCCATTGTAATCGGGCGAGTTTCTACTTTCAGATGCAACAGGAACTTCTTGAGTTCGTCATTCCGTTCGCGAGATATGGGTGTTTGAAGTTGAGGAATGGTTGAGAAACCAACAAAATTTTCGCAAGTCTGATACTCGAAACAAATAACTACAAAGGCCTAGGGCAAAAATACACATACCATTGTAATCGGACGAGTTTCTGTTTCAGATGCAACAGGAATTTCTCGAGTTCGTCAATCCGTTCGCGAGATATGGGAGTTCAAAGTTAAGGAGTGGTTGAGAAACCATCAAAATTTTCGCAAGTCTGATACTCGAAACCAATAACTACAATGGCCTAGGGGAAAAATACACATACCTTTGTAATCGAGCGTGTTTCGGCTTTCAGATGCAACAGGAATTTCTCGAGTTCGTCAATCCGTTCGCGAGATGTGGGAGTTTGAAGTTAAGGTGTGGTTGAGAAACCATCAAAATTTTCGCAAGTCTGATACTCGAAACCAACAACTGGAATGGCCTAGTGAAAAAGTTCACACACCATTGTAATCGGGCGAGTTTCCACTTTCAGATGCGACAGGAATTTCTCGAGTTCGCCAATCCGTTCGCGAGGTATGGGAGTTTGAAGTTAAGGAATGCTTGAGAAACCATCAAAATTTTCGCAAGTCTGATACGCGAAACCAATAACTACAATGGCCAAGGTGAAAAATACACATACCTTTGTAATCTGGCGTGTTTCTTCTTTCAGGTGAAACAGGAATTTCTCGAGTTCGTCAATCCGTTCGCGAGATATGGGAGCGTGAAGTTAAGGAACGGTTGAGAAACCATCAAAATTTTCGCAAGTCTGATACTCGAAACCAATAACTGGAATGGCCTAGGGGAAAAGTACACACACCGTTGTAATGGGGCGAGTTTCTTCTTTCAGATGCAACAGGAATTTCTCGAGTTCGTCAATCCGTTCGCGAGATATGGGGGTTTGAAGTTAAGGAATGGTTGATAAACCATCAAAATTTTCGCTGGTCTGATACTCGAAACCGATAATTGGAATGGCCTAGGGGAAAAGTACACACACCATTGTAACCGGGCGAGTTTCTACTTTCAGATGCAACAGGAATTTCTCGAGTTCTTCAACCGTTCGCGAGATATGGGTGTTTGAAGTTAAGGAATGGTTGAGAAACCAACAAAATTTTCGCAAGTCTGATACTCGAAACAAATAACTACAAAGGCCTAGGGCAAAAATACACATACCATTGTAATCGGACGAGTTTCTGTTTCAGATGCAACAGGAATTTCTCGAGTTCGTCAATCCGTTCGCGAGATATGGGTGTTTGAAGTTAAGGAATTGTTGAGAAAACATCAAAATTTTCGCAAGTCTGATACTCGAAACCAATAACTACAGAGGCCTAGGGGAAAAATACACACACCATTGTAACCGGGCGAGTTTCTGCTTCAGATGCAACAGGAATTTCTCGAGTTCGTCTATCCGTTCGCGAGATATGGGAGTTTGAAGTTAAGGAATGGTTGAGAAACCATCAAAATGTTCGCTGGTCTGATACTCGAAACCAATAACTGGAAAGGCCTAGGGGAAAAGTACACACTCCATTGTAATCGGGCGAGTTTCTACTTTCAGATGCAACAGGAATTTCTCGAGTTCGTCATTCCGTTCGCGAGATATGGGTGTTTGATGTTAAGGAATGGTTGAGTAACCATCAAAACTTTCGCAAGTCTGATACGCGAAACCAATAACTACAATGGCCTAGTGAAAAAATACACATACCGTTGTAATCGGGCGTGTTCCTACTTTCTGATGCAACAGGAATTTCTCGAGTTCGTCAATCCGTTCGCGAGATATGGGAGTTTAAAGTTAAGGAGTGGTTGAGAAACCATCAAAATTTTAGCAAGTCTGATACTCGAAACCAATAACTACAATGGCCTAGGGGAAAAATACACATACCTTTGCAATCGGGCGTGTTTCGGCTTTCAGATGCAACAGGAATTTCTCGAGTTCGTCAATCCGTTCGCGAGATGTGGGAGTTTGAAGTTAAGGAATGGTTGAGAAACCATCAAAATGTTCGCTGGTCTGATACTCGAAACCAATAACTGGAAAGGCCTAGGGGAAAAGTACACACTCCATTGTAATCGGGCGAGTTTCTACTTTCAGATGCAACAGGAATTTCTCGAGTTCGTCATTCCGTTCGCGAGATATGGGTGTTTGAAGTTGAGGAATGATTGAGAAACCAACAAAATTTTCGCAAGTCTGATACTCGAAACAAATAACTACAAAGGCCTAGGGCAAAAATACACATACCATTGTAATCGGAGGAGTTTCTGTTTCAGATGCAACAGGAATTTCTCGAGTTCGTCTATCCGTTCGCGAGATATGGGAGTTTGAAGTTAAGGAATGGTTGAGAAACCATCAAAATGTTCGCAAGTCTGATACGCGAAACCAATAACTACAATGGCCAAGGTGAAAAATACACATACCTTTGTAATCTGGCGTGTTTCTTCTTTCAGATGCAACAGGAATTTCTCGAGTTCGTCAATCCGTTCGCGAGATATGGGAGTTTAAAGTTAAGGAGTGGTTGTGAAACCATCAAAATTTTCGCAATTCTGATGCTAGAAACGAAAAACTGGAATGGCCTAGGGGAAAAGTACACACACCATAGTAATCGGGCGAGTTTCTACTTTCAGATGCAACAGGAATTTCTCGAATTCGTCAATCCGTTCGCGAGATATGGGAGTTTGAAGTTAAGGAATGGTTGAGAAACCATCAAAATGTTCGCTGGTCTGATACTCGAAACCAATAACTGGAAAGGCCTAGGGGAAAAGTACACACTCCATTGTTATCGGGCGAGTTTCTACTTTCAGATGCAACAGGAATTTCTCGAGTTCGTCATTCCGTTCGCGAGATATGGGTGTTTGAAGTTGAGGAATGATTGAGAAACCAACAAAATTTTCGCAAGTCTGATACTCGAAACAAATAACTACAAAGGCCTAGGGCAAAAATACACATACCATTGTAATCGGAGGAGTTTCTGTTTCAGATGCAACAGGAATTTCTCGAGTTCGTCAATCCGTTCGCGAGATATGGGGGTTTGAAGTTAAGGAATGCTTGAGTAACCATCAAAACTTTCGCAAGTCTGATACGTGAAACCAATAACTACAATGGCCTAGTGGAAAAATACACATACCTTTGTAATCGGGCGTGTTCCTACTTTCAGATGCAACAGGAATTTCTCGAGTTCGTCAATCCGTTCGCGAGATATGGGAGTTTAAAGTTAAGGAGTGGTTGAGAAACCATCAAAATTTTCGCAAGTCTGATACTCGAAACCAATAACTACAATGGCCTAGGGGAAAAATACACATACATTTGTAATCGAGCGTGTTTCGGCTTTCAGATGCAACAGGAATTTCTCGAGTTCGTCAATCCGTTCGCGAGATGTGGGAGTTTGAAGTTAAGGTGTGGTTGAGAAACCATCAAAATTTTCGCAAGTCTGATACTCGAAACCAACAACTGGAATGGCCTAGTGAAAAAGTTCACACACCATTGTAATCGGGCGAGTTTCCACTTTCAGATGCGACAGGAATTTCTCGAGTTCGCCAATCCGTTCGCGAGGTATGGGAGTTTGAAGTTAAGGAATGCTTGAGAAACCATCAAAATTTTCGCAAGTCTGATACGCGAAACCAATAACTACAAAGGCCTAGGGCAAAAATACACATACCATTGTAATCGGACGAGTTTCTGTTTCAGATGCAACAGGAATTTCTCGAGTTCGTCTATCCGTTCGCGAGATATGGGAGTTTGAAGTTAAGGAATGGTTGAGAAACCATCAAAATGTTCGCTGGTCTGATACTCGAAACCAATAACTGGAAAAGCCTAGGGGAAAAGTACACACTCCATTGTAATCGGGCGAGTTTCTACTTTCAGATGCAACAGGAATTTCTCGAGTTCGTCATTCCGTTCGCGAGATATGGGTGTTTGAAATTAAGGAATGGTTGAGAAACCAACAAAATTTTCGCAAGTCTGATACTCGAAACAAATAACTACAAAGGCCTAGGGCAAAAATACACATACCATTGTAATCGGACGAGTTTCTGTTTCAGATGCAACAGGAATTTCTCGAGTTCGTCAATCCGTTCGCGAGATATGGGGGTTTGAAGTTAAGGAATGCTTGAGTAACCATCAAAACTTTCGCAAGTCTGATACGCGAAACCAATAACTACAATGGCCTAGTGGAAAAACACACATACCTTTGTAATCGGGCGTGTTCCTACTTTCAGATGCAACAGGAATTTCTGGAGTTCGTCAATCCGTTCGCGAGATATGGGAGTTTAGAGTTAAGGAGTGGTTGAGAAACCATCAAAATTTTCGCAAGTCTGATACACGAAACCAATAACTACAATGGCCTAGGGGAAAAATACACATACCTTTGTAATCGGGAGAGTTTCTGCTTTCAGATGCAATAGGAAATTCTCGAGTTCGTCAATCCGTTCGAGAGATATGGGAGATTGAAGTTAAGGAATGGTTGAGAAACCATCAAAATTTTCGCAAGTCTGATACTCGAAACCAATAACTGGAATGGCCTAGGGGAAAAGTACACACAACATTGTAATCGGGCGAGTTTCCACTATCAGATGCAACAGGAATTTCTCGAGTTCGCCAATCCGTTCGCGAGGCATGGGAGTTTGAAGTTAAGGAATCGTTGAGAAACCATCAAAATTTTCGCAAGTCTGATACTCGAAACCAATAACTACAGAGGCCTAGGGGAAAAATACACATAGCTTTGTAATCGGGCGAGTTTCTACTTTCAGATGCAACAGGAATTTCTCGAGTTCGTCAATCCGTTCGCGAGATATGGGAGTTTGAAGTTAAGGAATGTTTAAGAAACCATCAAAATTTTCGTAAATCTGATACTCGAAACCAATAACTACAATGGCCTAGGGGAAAAATACAAATACCATTGTAATCGGGCGAGTTTCTACTTTCAGATGCAACAGCAATTTCTCGAGTTCGTCAATCCGTTCGCGAGATAAGACAGTTTGAAGTTAAGGAATGGTTGAGAAACCATCAAAATTTCCGCTGGTCTGATACTCGAAACCAATAACTGGAATGGCCTAGGGGAAAAGTACACACACCGTTGTAATCGGGCGAGTTTCTACTTTCAGATGCAACAGGAATTTCTCGAGTTTGTCATTCCGTTCGCGAGACATGGGAGTTTGAAGTTACGGAATGTTTGAGAAACCATCAAAATTTTCGCTGGTCTGATACTCGAAACCTATAACTGTAGTGGCCTATGGGAAAAGTACACAAACCTTTGTACTCGGGCGAGTTTCTACTTTCAGATGCAACAGGAATTTCTCGAGTTCGTCATTCCGTTCGCGAGATATGGGAGTTTGAAGTTACGGAATGTTTGAGAAACCATCAAAATTTTCGCTGGTCTGATACTCGAAACCTATAACTGGAATGGCCTAGGGGAAAAGTACATACACCATTGTAATCGGGCGAGTTTCCACTTTCAGATGCAACAGGAATTTCTCGAGTTCGCCAATCCGTTCGCGAGGTATGGGAGTTTGAAGTTAAGGAATCGTTGAGAAACCATCAAAATTTTCGCAAGTCTGATTCTCGAAACCAATAACTACAAAGGCCTAGGGGAAAAATACACATAGCTTTGTAATCGGGCGAGTTTCTACTTTCAGATGCAACAGGAATTTCTCGAGTTCTTCAATCCGTTCGCGAGATATGGGAGATTGAAGTTAAGGAATGCTTGAGAAACCATCAAAATTTTCGCAAGTCTGATACGCGAAACCAATAACTACAATGGCCTAGGGCAAGAATACACATACCGTTGTAATCGGGCGAGTTTCTGCTTTCAGATGCAATCGGAAATTCTGGAGTTCGTTAATCTGTTCGCGAGATATGGGAGTTTGAAGTTAAGGAGTGGTTGAGGAACCATCAAAATTTTCGCAAGTCTGTTTCTCGAGACCAATAACTGGAATGGCCTAGGGGAAAAGTACACACACCGTTGTAATGGGGCGACTCTCTGCTTTCAGATGCAACAGGAATTTCTCGAGTTCGTCAATCCGTTCGCGAGATATGGGAGTTTGAAGTTAAGGAATGGTTGAGAAACCATCAAAATTTTCGCAGGTCTGATACTCGAAACCAATAACTGGAATTGCCTAGGGGGAAAGTACACAAACCGTTGTAATCGGGCGAGTTTCTACTTTCAGATGCAACAGGAATTTCTCGAGTTCGTCATTCCGTTCGCGGGATAGGGGAGTTTGAAGTTACGGAATGTTTGAGAAACCATCAAAATTTTCGCTGGTCTGATACTCGAAACCTATAACTGGAATGGCCTAGGGGAAAAGTACACACACCTTTGTAATCGGGCGAGTTTCTACTTTCAGATGCAACAGGAATTTCTCGAGTTCGCCATTCCGTTCGCGAGATATGGGAGTTTGGAGTTAAGGAATGATTGAGAAATCATCAAAATTTTCGCTGGTCTGATACTCGAAACCAATAACTAGAATGGCCTAGGGGAAAAGTACACACACCAATGTAATCGGGCGAGTTTCTGCTTTCAGATGCAATCGGAAATTCTGGAGTTCGTTAATCTGTTCGCGAGATATGGGAGTTTGAAGTTAAGGAGTGGTTGAGGAACCATCAAAATTTTCGCAAGTCTGTTTCTCGAGACCAATAACTGGAATGGCCTAGGGGAAAAGTACACACACCGTTGTAATGGGGCGACTCTCTGCTTTCAGATGCAACAGGAATTTCTCGAGTTCGTCATTCCGTTCGCGAGGTATGGGAGTTTGAAGTTACGGAATGTTTGAGAAACCATCAAAATTTTCGCTGGTCTGATACTCGAAACCTATAACTGGAATGGCCTAGGGGAAAAGTACATACACCATTGTAATCGGGCGAGTTCCAACTTTCAGATGCAACAGGAATTTCTCGAGTTCGCCAATCCGTTCGCGAGGTATGGGAGTTTGAAGTTAAGGAATCGTTGAGAAACCATCAAAATTTTCGCAAGTCTGATTCTCGAAACCAATAACTACAAAGGCCTAGGGGAAAAATACACATAGCTTTGTAATCGGGCGAGTTTCTACTTTCAGATGCAACAGGAATTTCTCGAGTTCCTCAATCCGTTCGCGAGATATGGGAGTTTGAAGTTAAGGAATGCTTGAGAAACCATCAAAATTTTCGCAAGTCTGATACTCGAAACCAATAACTACAATGGCCTAGGGGCAAAATACAAATACCGTTGTAATCGGGCGAGTTTCTACTTTCAGATGCAACAGCAATTTCTCGAGTTCGTCAATCCGTTCGCGAGATAAGACAGTTTGAAGTTAAGGAATGGTTGAGAAACCATCAAAATTTTCTTAAGTCTGATACGCGAAACCAATAACTACAATGACCTAGGGCAAAAATACACATACCGTTGTAATCGGGCGAGTTTCTGCTTTCAGATGCAATAGGAAATTCTGGAGTTCGATAATCTGTTCGCGAGATATGGGAGTTTGAAGTTACGGAATGTTTGAGAAACCATCGAAATTTTCGCTGGTCTGATACTCGAAACCTATAACTGGAATGGCCTAGGGGAAAAGTACATACACCATTGTAATCGGGCGAGTTTCCACTTTCAGATGCAACAGGAATTTCTCGAGTTCGCCAATCCGTTCGCGACGTATGGGAGTTTGAAGTTAAGGAATCGTTGAGAAACCATCAAAATTTTCGCAAGTCTGATTCTCGAAACCAATAACTACAAAGGCCTAAGGGAAAAATACACATACCTTTGTAATCGGGCGTGTTCCTACTTTCAGATGCAACAGGAATTTCTCGAGTTCATCAATCCGTTCGCGAGATGTGGGAGATTGAAGTTAAGGTGTGGTTGAGAAACCATCAAAACTTTCGCAAGTCTGATACTCGAAACCAACAACTGGAATGGCCTAGTGAAAAAGTACACACACCATTGCAATCGGGCGAGTTTCCACTTTCAGATGCGACAGGAATTTCTCGAGTTCATCAATCCGTTCGCGAGATGTGGGAGATTGAAGTTAAGGTGTGGTTGAGAAACCATCAAAACTTTCGCAAGTCTGATACTCGAAACCAACAACTGGAATGGCCTAGTGAAAAAGTACACACACCATTGCAATCGGGCGAGTTTCCACTTTCAGATGCGACAGGAATTTCTCGAGTTCGCCAATCCGTTCGCGAGGTATGGGAGTTTGAAGTTAAGAAATGCTTGCGAAACCATCAAAATTTTCGCAAGTCTGATACGCGAAACCAATAACTACAATGGCCTAGATGAAAAATACACATACCTTTGTAATCGGGCGTGTTCCCACTTTCAGATGCAACAGGAATTTCTCGAGTTCGTCAATCCGTTCGCGAGATATGGGAGTTTAAAGTTCAGGAGTGGTTGAGAAACCATCAAAATTTTCGCAAGTCTGATACTCGAAACCAATAACTACAATGGCCTAGGGGAAAAATACAAATACCGTTGTAATCGGGCGAGTTTCTACTTCCAGATGCAACCGGAAGTCCTCGAGTTCGTCAATCCGTTCGCGAGATATGGGAGTTTGAAGTTAAGGAATGGTTGAGAAACCATCAAAATTTTCGCTGGTCTGATACTCGAAACCTATAACTGGAGTGGCCTATGGGAAAAGTACACACACCTTTGTAATCGGGCGAGTTTCTACTTTCAGATGCAACAGGAATTTCTCGAGTTCACCAATCCGTTCGCGAGGTATGGGAGTTTGAAGTTAAGGAATGCTTGAGAAACCATCAAAATTTTCGCAAGTCTGATACGCGAAACCAATAACTACAATGGCCTAGGGCAAAAATACACATACCGTTGTAATCGGGCGAGTTTCTGCTTTCAGATGCAATAGGAAATTCTGGAGTTCGTTAATCTGTTCGCGAGATATAGGAGTTTGAAGTTAAGGAGTGGTTGAGAAACCATCAAAATTTTCGCAATTCTGTTACTCGAGACCAATAACTGGAATGGCCTAGGGGAAAAGTACACACACCGTTGTAATGGGGCGAGTTTCTGCTTTCAGATGCAACAGCAATTTCTCGAGTTCGTCAATCCGTTCGCGAGATATGGGAGTATGAAATTAAGGAATGGTTGAGAAACCAACAAAATTTTCGCTGGTCTGATACTCGAAACCAATAACTGGAATGGCCTAGGGGAAAAGTACACACACCTTTGTAATCGGGCGAGTTTCTACTTTCAGATGCAACATGAATTTCTCGAGTTCGTCATTCCGTTCGCGAGATATGGGAGTTTGGATTTAAGGAATGATTGAGAAACCATCAAAATTTTCGCTGGTCTGATACTCGAAACCAATAACTAGAATGGCCTAGGGGAAAAGTACACACACCATTGTAATCGGGCGAGTTTCTACTTTCAGATGCAACAGGAATTTCTCGAGTTCGTCATTCCGTTCGCGAGATATGGGAGTTTGAAGTTACGGAATGTTTGAGAAACCATCAAATTTTTTCGCTGGTCTGATACTCGAAACCTATAACTGGAATGGCCTAGGGGAAAAGTACACACACCTTTGTAATCGGGAGAGTTTCTACTTTCAGATGCAACAGGAATTTCTCGAGTTCGCCAATCCGTTCGCGAGGTACGGGAGTTTGAAGTTAAGGAATTGTTGAGAAACCATCAAAATTTTCGCAAATCTGATACTCGAAACCAATAACTACAAAGGCCTAGGGGAAAAGTACACATAGCTTTGTAATCGGGCGAGTTTCTACTTTCAGATGCAACAGGAATTTCTCGAGTTCGTCAATCCGTTCGCGAGATGTGGGAGTTCGAAGTTAAGGAATGGTGGAGAAACCACCAAATTTTCGCAAGTCTGATACTCGAAACCAATACCTGGAATGGCATAGGGGAAAAGTACACACACCGTTGTAATCGGGCGAGTTTCTACTCTCAGATGCAACAGGAATTTCTCGAGTTCGTCAATCCGTTCGCGAGATATGGGAGTTTGAACTTAAGGAATGGTTGAGAAACCATCAAAAATTTCACAATTCTGATGCTGGATACGAATAACTAGAATGGCCTAGGGCAAAAATACACATACCATTGTAATCGGGCGAGATTCTGCTTTCAGATGCAACAGGAATTTCTCGTGTTCGTCAATCCGTTCGCGCGATATGGGAGTTTGAAGTTAAGGAATGGTTGAGGAACCATCAAAATTTTCGCAAGTCTGACACTCGAAACCAATAACTACTATGGCCTAGGGCAAAAATACACATACCATTGTAATCGGGCGAGTTTCTGCTTCCAGATGCAACAGGAATTTCTCGAGTTCGCCAATCCGTTCGCGAGATTTGGGAGTTTGAAGTAAAGGAATGGTTGAGAAACCATCAAAATTTCCGCAAGTCTGATACTCGAAACCAATAACTACAATGGCCTAGGGCAAAAATACACATAGCTTTGTAATAGGGCGAGTTTCTACTCTCAGATGCAACAGGAATTTCTCGAGTTCGTCAATCCGTTCGCGAGATGTTTGAGTTCGAAGTTAAGGAATGGTTGAGAAACCACCAAATTTGCGCAAGTCTGATACTCGAAACCAATAACTACTATGGCCTAGGGCAAAAATACACATAGCTTTGTAATAGGGCGAGTTTCTACTCTCAGATGCAACAGGAATTTCTCGAGTTCGTCAATCCGTTCGCGAGATGTTTGAGTTCGAAGTTAAGGAATGGTTGAGAAACCACCAAATTTGCGCAAGTCTGATACTCGAAACCAATAACTACTATAGCCTAGGGCAAAAATACACATACCGTTGTAATCGGGCGAGTTTCTGCTTTGAGATGCAACAGGAATTTCTCGAGTTGTTCGATCCGTTCGCGAGATATGGGAGTTTGAAGTTATGGAATGGTTGAGAAACCATCAAAATTTTCGCAAGTCTGATACTCGAAACCAATAACTACTATGGCCTAGGGCAAAAATACACATACCATTGTAATCGGGCGAGATTCTGCTTTCAGATGCAACAGGAATTTCTCGAGTTCGTCAATCCGTTCGCGAGATGTGGGAGTTCGAAGTTAAGGAATGGTGGAGAAACCACCAAATTTTCGCAAGTCTGATACTCGAAACCAATACCTGGAATGGCATAGGGGAAAAGTACACACACCGTTGTAATCGGGCGAGTTTCTACTTTCAGAAGCAACAGGAACTTCTCCAGTTATCAATCCGTTCGCGAGCTGTGGGAGCTTGAAGTTATGGAATGGTTGAGAAACCATCAAAACTCTCGCATTTCTGATACACGAAACCAATAACTGGAATGGCCTAGGGTAAAAGTACACACACCATTTTAATCGGGCGAGCTTCTACTTTCAGATGCAACAGGAATATCTCGAGTTCGTCAATCCGTTCGCGCGATATGGGAGTTTGAAGTTAAGGAATGGTTGAGGAACCATCAAAATTTTCGCAAGTCTGACACTCGAAACCAATAACTACTATGGCCTAGGGCAAAAATACACATACCATTGTAATCGGGCGAGTTTCTGCTTCCAGATGCAACAGGAATTTCTCGAGTTCGCCAATCCGTTCGCGAGATTTGGGAGTTTGAAGTAAAGGAATGGTTGAGAAACCATCAAAATTTCCGCAAGTCTGATACTCGAAACCAATAACTACTATTTCGTAGGGCAATTATACACATAGCGTTGTAGTCGCGCGAGTTTCTGCTTTCATATGCAACAGGAATTTCTCGAGTTCGTCAATCCGTTCGCGAGATATGGAAGTTTGAAGTTAAGGAATGGTTGAGGAACCATCAAAATTTTCGCAAGTCTGACACTCGAAACCAATAACTACTATGGCCTAGGGCAAAAAGACACATACCATTGTAATCGGGCGAGTTTCTGCTTCCAGATGCAACAGGAATTTCTCGAGTTCGCCAATCCGTTCGCGAGATTTGGGAGTTTGAAGTTAAGGAATGGATGAGAAACCATCAAAATTTCCGCAAGTCTGATACTCGAAACCAATAACTACTATTTCGTAGGGCAATTATAAACATACCGTTGTGATTGTGCGAGTTTCTGCTTTCTGATGCTACAGGAGTTTCTCGAGTTCGTCAATCCGTTCGCGAGATATGGGAGTTTGAAATTAAGGAATGTTTGAGAAACCATAAAAACTCTCGCAAGTCTGATACTCGAAACCAATAACTGGAATGGCCCAGGGGAAAAGTACACACACCCTCGCAATCGGGCGAGCTTCTACTTTCAGATGAAACAGGAATATCTCGAGTTCGTCAATCCGTTCGCGAGATATGGGAGTTTGAGGTTAAGGAATTGTTGAGAAACCATCAAAATTTTCGCAAGTCTGATACTCGAAACCAATAACTACTATGGCCTAGGGCAAAAATACACATAGCTTTGTAATAGGGCGAGTTTCTACTCTCAGATGCAACAGGAATTTCTCGAGTTCGTCAATCCGTTCGCGAGATGTTTGAGTTCGAAGTTAAGGAATGGTTGAGAAACCACCAAATTTGCGCAAGTCTGATACTCGAAACCAATAACTACTATAGCCTAGGGCAAAAATACACATACCGTTGTAATCGGGCGAGTTTCTGCTTTGAGATGCAACAGGAATTTCTCGAGTTGGTCGATCCGTTCGCGAGATATGGGAGTTTGAAGTTATGGAATGGTTGAGAAACCATCAAAATTTTCGCAAGTCTGATACTCGAAACCAATAACTACTATGGCCTAGGGCAAAAATACACATACCATTGTAATCGGGCGAGATTCTGCTTTCAGATGCAACAGGAATTTCTCGAGTTCGTCAATCCGTTCGCGAGATGTGGGAGTTCGAAGTTAAGGAATGGTGGAGAAACCACCAAATTTTCGCAAGTCTGATACTCGAAACCAATACCTGGAATGGCATAGGGGAAAAGTACACACACCGTTGTAATCGGGCGAGTTTCTACTTTCAGAAGCAACAGGAACTTCTCCAGTTATCAATCCGTGCGAGCTGTGGGAGCTTGAAGTTAAGGAATGGTTGAGAAACCATCAAAACTCTCGCAAGTCTGATACACGAAACCAATAACTGGAATGGCCTAGGGTAAAAGTACACACACCATTGTAATCGGGCGAGCTTCTACTTTCAGATGCAACAGGAATATCTCGAGTTCGTCAATCCGTTCGCGCGATATGGGAGTTTGAAGTTAAGGAATGGTTGAGGAACCATCAAAATTTTCGCAAGTCTGACACTCGAAACCAATAACTACTATGGCCTAGGGCAAAAATACACATACCATTGTAATCGGGCGAGTTTCTGCTTCCAGATGCAACAGGAATTTCTCGAGTTCGCCAATCCGTTCGCGAGATTTGGGAGTTTGAAATTAAGGAACGGTTGAGAAACCATCAAAATTTTCGCAAGTCTGATACTCGAAACCAATAACGACAAAGGCTTAGGGGAAAAATACACATACCCTTGTAATCGGGCAAGTTTCTACTTTCAAATGCAACAGGAATTTCTCGAGTTCGTCAATCCGTTCGCGAGATATGGGAGTTTGAAGTTAAGGAATGCTTGAGATACGATCAAAATTTTCGCAATTCTGATGCTAGAAATGAATAACTGCAATGACGTAGGGGAAAAGTACACTCACCATTGTAATCGGGCTAGTTTCTACTTTCAGATGCAACAGGAATTTCTCGAGTTCGTCAATCCGTTCGCGAGGTATGGGAGTTTGAAGTTAAGGAATGGTTGAGGCACCATCAAAATTTTCGCAAGTCTGATTCTCGAAACCAATAACTACTATGGCCTAGGGCAAAAATACACATACCATTGTAATCGGGCGAGTTTCTGCTTCCAGATGCAACAGGAATTTCTCGAGTTCGCCAATCCGTTCGCGAGATATGGGAGTTTGAAGTTATGGAATGGTTGAGAAACCATCAAAATTTTCGCAAGTCTGATACTCGAAACCAATAACTACTACGGCCCAGCGCAAAAATACACTCACCTTTGTAATCGGGCTAGTTTCTACTTTCACATGCAACAGGAATTTCTCGAGTTCGTCAATCCGTTCGCGAAATATCGGAGTTTTTTAGTTAAGAGATAGTTGAGAAACCATTAAAATTTTCGCAATCCTGATGCTAGAAACGAATTACTGGAATGGCCTAGGGGAAAAGAACACACACCATTGTAATCGGGCGAGTTTCTACTTTCAGATGCAATAGGAATTTCTCGAGTTCGTCAATCTGTTCGCGAGATATGGGAGTTTGAAATTAAGGAATGGTTGAGAAACCATCAAAATTTTCGAAAGTCTGATACTCGAAACAAATAACTACTATGGCCTAGGGGAAAAATACACATACCGTTGTACTCGGGAGAGTTTCTACTTTCAGATGCAACAGAAATTTTTCGGATTCGTCAATCCGTTCGCGAAATATCGGAGTTTGAAGTTAAGAGATAGCTGAGAAACTATCAAAATTTTCGCAATTCTGATGCTAGAAACGAATTATTGAAATGGCCTAGGGGAAAAGCACACAAACCATTGTAATCGGGCGAGTTTCTACTTTCAGATGCAACAGGAATTTCTCGAGTTCGTCAATCCGTTCGCGAGATATGGGAGTTTGAAGTGAAGGAATGGTTGAGAAACCATCAAAATTTTCGCAAGTCTGATACTCGAAACCAATAACTACTACGGCCCAGCGCAAAAATACTCTCACCGTTGTAATCGGGCGAGTTTCTGCTTTCAGATGCAACAGGAATTTCTCGAGCTCGTCAATCCGTTCGCGAGATATGGGAGTTTGAAGTTAAGGAATGGTTGAGAAACCATCAAAATTTTCGCACGTCTGATACTCGAAACCAATAACAGGAATGGCCTAGGGGAAAGGTACATACACCATTGTAATCTGGCGAGTTTCTACTTTCAGATGCAACAGAAATTTCTCGAGTTCGTCAATCCGTTCGCGAAATATCGGAGTTTGGAGTTAAGAGATAGTTGAGAAACCCTCAAAATTTTCGCAATTCTGATGCTAGAAACGAATTACTGGAATGGCCTAGGGGAAAAGTACACACACCGTTGTAATCGGGCGAGTTTCTACTTTCAGATGCAACAGGAATTTCTCGAGTTCGTCAATCCGTTCGCGAGATAAGGGAGTCTGAAATTAAGGAATGGTTGAGAAACCATCAAAATTTTCACAAGTCTGATACCCGAATCCAATAATTACAATGGCCTAGGGTAAAAATACACATACCGTTGTAATCGGGAGAGTTTCTACTTTCAGATGCAACAGGAATTTCTCGAGTTCGTCCATCCGTTCGCGAGATATGGGAGTTTGAAGTTAAGGAATGGTGGAGAAACCTTCAAAATTTTCGCAAGTCTGATACTCGAAACCAATAACTGGAACCGCCTAGGAGAAAAGTACACACACCATTGTAATCGGGCGAGTTTCTGCTTTCAGATGCAACAGGAATTTCTCGAGTTCGTCAATCCGTTCGCGAGATATGGGAGTTTGAAGTAATGGAATGGTTGAGAAACCATCAAAATTTTCGCAAGTCTGATACTCGAAACCAATAACTGGAATCGCCTACGGGAAAAGTACACACACCATTGTAATCGGGCGAGTTTCTCCTTTCAGATGCAACAGGAATTTCTTGAGTTCGTCAATCCGTTCGCGAGATATGGGTGTTTGAAATTAAGGAATGGTTGAGAAACCATCAAAATTTTCGCAAGTCTGATACTCGAAACCAATAATTACAATGGCCTAGGGTAAAAATACACATACTGTTGTAATCGGGAGAGTTTGTACTTTCAGATGCACGGAAATTTCTCGGATTCGTAAAACCGTTCGCGAAATATCGGAGTTTGGAGTTATGAGATGGTGGAGAAACCATCAAAATTTTCGCAATTCTGATGCTAGAAACGAATAACTGGAATGGCCTAGGGGAAAAGTACACACACCATTGTAATCGGGCGAGTTTCTCCTTTCAGATGCAACAGGAATTTCTCGAGTTCGTCAATCCGTTCGAGAGATATGGGAGTTTGAAATTAAGGAATGGTTGAGAAACCGTCAAAATTTTAGCAAGTCTGATACTCGAAACCAATAACTACGATGGCCCAGGGCAAAAATACACACATCGTTGTAATCGGGCGAGTTTCTGCTTTCAGATGCAACAGGAATTTCTCGAGCTCGTCAATCCGTTCGCGAGATATGGGAGTTTGAAGTTAAGGAATGGTTGAGAAACCATCAAAATTTTCGCAAGTCTGATACTCGAAACCAATAACAGGAATGGCCTAGGGGAAAGGTACATACACCATTGTAATCTGGCGAGTTTCTACTTTCAGATGCAACAGACATTTCTCGAGTGCGTCAATCCGTTCGCGAAATATCGGAGTTTGGAGTTAAGAGATAGTTGAGAAACCCTCAAAATTTTCGCAATTCTGATGCTAGAAACGAATTACTGGAATGGCCTAGGGGAAAAGTACACACACCGTTGTAATCGGGCGAGTTTCTACTTTCAGATGCAACAGGAATTCCTCGAGTTCGTCAATCCGTTCGTGAGATACGGGAGTTTGAAATTAAGGAATGGTTGAGAAACCATCAAAATTTTCACAAGTCTGATACCCGAAACCAATAATTACAATGGCCTAGGGTAAAAATACACATACCGTTGTAATCGGGAGAGTTTGTACTTTCAGATGCACGGAAATTTCTCGGATTCGTAAAACCGTTCGCGAAATATCGGAGTTTGGAGTTATGAGATGGTGGAGAAACCATCAAAATTTTCGCAATTCTGATGCTAGAAACGAATAACTGGAATGGCCTAGGGGAAAAGTACACACACCATTGTAATCGGGCGAGTTTCTCCTTTCAGATGCAACAGGAATTTCTCGAGTTCGTCAATCCGTTCGCGAGATATGGGAGTTTGAAGTTAAGGAATGGTGGAGAAACCTTCAAAATTTTCGCAAGTCCGATACTCGAAACCAATAACAGGAATGGCCTAGGGGAAAGGTACATACACCATTGTAATCTGGTGAGTTTCTACTTTCAGATGCACGGAAATTTTTCGGATTCGTCAAACCGTTCGCGATATATCGGAGTTTGGAGTTAAGAGATGGTTGAGAATCCATCAAAATTTTCGCAAGTCTGATGCTAGAAACGAATAACTGGAACGGCCTAGGGGAAAAGTACGCACACCATTGTAATCGGGCTAGTTTCTACTTTCAGATGCAACAGGAATTTCTCGAGCTCGTCAATCCGTTCGCGAGATATGGGAGTTTGAAGTTAAGGAATGGTTGAGAAACCATCAAAATTTTCCCAAGTCTGATACTCGGAACCAATAACAGGAATGGCCTAAGGGAAAAGTACACACACCGTTGTAATCGGGCGCGTTTCTACTTTCAGATGCAGCAGGAATTTCTGGAGTTCGTCAATCCGTTCGCGAGATATGGGAGTTTGACGTTAAGGAATGCTTGAGAAACCATCAAAATTTTCACACGTCTGATACTCGAAACCAATAACTACAATAGCCTAGGGTAAAAATACACATACCGTTGTAATCGGGAGAGTTTGTACTTTCAGATGCACGGAAATTTCTCGGATTCGTAAAACCGTTCGCGAAATATCGGAGTTTGGAGTTATGAGATGGTGGAGAAACCATCAAAATTTTCGCAATTCTGATGCTAGAAACGAATAACTGGAGTGGCCTAGGGGAAATGTACACACACCATTGTAATCGGGCGAGTTTCTCCTTTCAGATGCAACAGGAATTTCTCGAGTTCGTCAATCCGTTCGCGAGATATGGGAGTTTGAAATTAAGGAATGGTTGAGACACCGTCAAAATTTTAGCAAGTCTGATACTCGAAACCAATAACTACTATGGCCCAGGGCAAAAATACACACACCGTGGTAATCGGGCGAGCTTCTGCTTTCAGATGCAACAGGAATTTCTCGAGTTCGTCCATCCGTTCGCGAGATATGGGAGTTTGAAGTTAAGGAATGGTGGAGAAACCTTCAAAATTTTCGCAAGTCTGATACTCGAAACCAATAACTGGAACCGCCTAGGGGAAAAGTACACACACCATTGTAATCGGGCGAGTTTCTGCTTTCAGATGCAACAGGAATTTCTCGAGTTCGTCAATCCGTTCGCGAGATATGGGAGTTTGAAGTAATGGAATGGTTGAGAAACCATCAAAATTTTCGCAATTCTGATACTCGAAACCAATAACTGGAATCGCCTACGGGAAAAGTACACACACCATTGTAATCGGGCGAGTTTCTCCTTTCAGATGCAACAGGAATTTCTTGAGTTCGTCAATCCGTTCGCGAGATATGGGTGTTTGAAATTAAGGAATGGTTGAGAAACCATCAAAATTTTCGCAAGTCTGATACTCGAAACCAATAATTACAATGGCCTAGGGTAAAAATACACATACTGTTGTAATCGGGAGAGTTTGTACTTTCAGATGCACGGAAATTTCTCGGATTCGTAAAACCGTTCGCGAAATATCGGAGTTTGGAGTTATGAGATGGTGGAGAAACCATCAAAATTTTCGCAATTCTGATGCTAGAAACGAATAACTGGAATGGCCTAGGGGAAAAGTACACACACCATTGTAATCGGGCGAGTTTCTCCTTTCAGATGCAACAGGAATTTCTCGAGTTCGTCAATCCGTTCGCGAGATATGGGAGTTTGAAATTAAGGAATGGTTGAGAAACCGTCAAAATTTTAGCAAGTCTGATACTCGAAACCAATAACTACTATGGCCAAGGGCAAAAATACACACACCGTGGTAATCGGGCGAGTTTCTGCTTTCAGATGCAACAGGAAATTCTCGAGTTCGTCCATCCGTTCGCGAGATATGGGAGTTTGAAGTAATGGAATGGTTGAGAAACCATCAAAATTTTCGCAAGTCTGATACTCGAAACCAATAGCTGGAATCGCATACGGGAAAAGTACACACACCATTGTAATCGGGCGAGTTTCTCCTTTCAGATGCCACAGGAATTTCTCGAGTTCGTCAATCCGTTCGCGAGATATGGGAGTTTGAAGTTAAGGAATGGTTGAGAAACCGTCAAAATTTTAGCAAGTCTGATACTCGAAACCAATAACCACTATGGCCCAGGGCAAAAATACACACACCGTTGTAATCGGGCGAGTTTCTGCTTTCAGATGCAACAGGAATTTCTCGAGCTCGTCAATCCGTTCGCGAGATATGGGAGTTTGAAGTTAAGGAATGGTTGAGAAACCATCAAAATTTTCGCAAGTCCGATACTCGAAACCAATAACCGGAATGGCCTAGGGGAAAGGTACATACACCATTGTAATCTGGTGAGTTTCTACTTTCAGATGCACGGAAATTTTTCGGATTCGTCAAACCGTTCGCGATATATCGGAGTTTGGAGTTAAGAGATGGTTGAGAATCCATCAAAATTTTCGCAAGTCTGATGCTAGAAACGAATAACTGGAACGGCCTAGGGGAAAAGTACGCACACCATTGTAATCGGGCTAGTTTATACTTTCAGATGCAACAGGAATTTCTCGAGTTAGTCAATCCGTTCGCGAGATATGGGAGTTGGAAGTTAACGAATGGTTGAGAAACCTACAAAATTTTCGCAAGTCTGATGCTAGAAACGTATTACTGGAATGGCCTAGGGGAAAAGTACACACACCATTGTAATCGGGCGAGTTTCTGCTTTCAGATGCAACCATCAATATGATATGGGAGTTTGAAGTTAAGGAATGGTTGAGAAACCATCAAAATTTTCGCAAGTCTGATACTCGAAACCAATAACTGGACTCGCCTAGGGGAAAGTACACACACCATTATAATCGGACGAGTTTCACCTTTCAGATGCAACAGGAATTATTCGGAGTTCGTCAATCCGTTCGCGAGATAAGGGAGTTTGAAATTAAGGAATGGTTGACAAACCATCCAAATTTTCACAAGTCTGATACTCGAAACCAATAACTACAATGGCCTAGGGTAAAAATACACATACCGTTGTAATCGGGAGAGTTTGTACTTTCAGATGCACGGAAATTTCTCGGATTCGTGAAACCGTTCGCGAAATATCGGAGTTTGGAGTTAAGAGATGGTTGAGAAACCATCAAAATTTTCGCAATTCTGATGCTAGAAACGAATAACTGGAATGGCCTAGGGGAAAAGTACACACACCATTGTAATCGGGCGAGTTTCTCCTTTCAGATGCCACAGGAATTTCTCGAGTTCGTCAATCCGTTCGCGAGATATGGGAGTTTGAAGTTAAGGAATGGTTGAGAAACCGTCAAAATTTTCGCAAGTCTGATACTCAAAACCAATAACTGGAATGGTCTAGGGGAAAAGTTCACACACCATTGTAATCGGACGTGTTTCTACTTTCAGATGCAACAGGAATTTCTCGAGTTCGTCAATCTGTTCGCGAGATATGGGAGTTTGAAATTAAGGAATGATTGAGAAACCATCAAAATTTTCACAATTCTGATACTCGAAACCAATAACAGGAATGGCCTAGGGAAAAGTACACACACCATTGTAATCTGGCGAGTATCTACTTTCAGATGCAACATGAATTTCTCGAGTTCGTCAATCCGTTCGCGAGGTATGGGAGTTTGAAGTTAAGAAATGGTTGAGAAACCATCAAAATTTTCGCAAGTCTGGTGCTAGAAACGAATTACTGGAATGGCCTAGGGGAAAAGTACACACACCATTGTAATCGGGCGTGTTTCTGCTTTCAGATGCAACAGGAATTTCTGGAGTTCGTCAATCCGTTCCCGAGATATGGGAGTTTGAAGTTAAGGAATGGTTGAGAAACCACCAAAATTTTCGCAAGTCTGATACTCGAAACCAATAACTGGAATCGCCTACGGGAAAAGTACACACACCATTGTAATCGGGCGAGTTTCTCCTTTCAGATGCAACCATCAATATGATATGGGAGTTTGAAGTTAAGGAATGGTTGAGAAACCATCAAAATTTTCGCAAGTCTGATACTCGAAACCAATAACTGGACTCGCCTAGGGGAAAGTAGACACACCATTATAATCGGACGAGTTTCACCTTTCAGATGCAACAGGAATTATTCGGAGTTCGTCAATCCGTTCGCGAGATATGGGAGTTTGAAGTTAAGAAATGGTTGAGAAACCATCAAAATTTTCACACGTCTGATACTCGAAACCAATAACTACAATAGTCTAGGGTAAAAATACACATACCGTTGTAATCGGGAGAGTTTGTACTTTCAAATGCACGGAAATTTCTCGGATTCGTAAAACCGTTCGCGAAATATCGGAGTTTGGAGTTATGAGATGGTGGAGAAACCATCAAAATTTTCGAAATTCTGATGCTAGAAACGAATAACTGGAATGGCCTAGGGGAAAAGTACACACACCATTGTAATCGGGCGAGTTTCTCCTTTCAGATGCAACAGGAATTTCTCGAGTTCGTCAATCCGTTCGAGAGATATGGGAGTTTGAAATTAAGGAATGGTTGAGAAACCGTCAAAATTTTAGCAAGTCTGATACTCGAAACCAATAACTACGATGGCCCAGGGCAAAAATACACACACCGTTGTAATCGGGCGAGTTTCTGCTTTCAGATGCAACAGGAATTTCTCGAGCTCGTCAATCCGTTCGCGAGATATGGGAGTTTGAAGTTAAGGAATGGTTGAGAAACCATCAAAATTTTCGCAAGTCTGATACTCGAAACCAATAACAGGAATGGCCTAGGGGAAAGGTACATACACCATTGTAATCTGGCGAGTTTCTACTTTCAGATGCAACAGACATTTCTCGAGTGCGTCAATCCGTTCGCGAAATATCGGAGTTTGGAGTTAAGAGATAGTTGAGAAACCCTCAAAATTTTCGCAATTCTGATGCTAGAAACGAATTACTGGAATGGCCTAGGGGAAAAGTACACACACCGTTGTAATCGGGCGAGTTTCTACTTTCAGATGCAACAGGAATTCCTCGAGTTCGTCAATCCGTTCGTGAGATACGGGAGTTTGAAATTAAGGAATGGTTGAGAAACCATCAAAATTTTCACAAGTCTGATACCCGAAACCAATAATTACAATGGCCTAGGGTAAAAATACACATACCGTTGTAATCGGGAGAGTTTGTACTTTCAGATGCACGGAAATTTCTCGGATTCGTAAAACCGTTCGCGAAATATCGGAGTTTGGAGTTATGAGATGGTGGAGAAACCATCAAAATTTTCGCAATTCTGATGCTAGAAACGAATAACTGGAATGGCCTAGGGGAAAAGTACACACACCATTGTAATCGGGCGAGTTTCTCCTTTCAGATGCAACAGGAATTTCTCGAGTTCGTCAATCCGTTCGCGAGATATGGGAGTTTGAAATTAAGGAATGGTTGAGAAACCGTCAAAATTTTGGCAAGTCTGATACTCGAAACCAATAACTACTATGGCCAAGGGCAAAAATACACACACCGTGGTAATCGGGCGAGTTTCTGCTTTCAGATGCAACAGGAAATTCTCGAGTTCGTCCATCCGTTCGCGAGATATGGGAGTTTGAAGTTAAGGAATGGTGGAGAAACCTTCAAAATTTTCGCAAGTCCGATACTCGAAACCAATAACAGGAATGGCCTAGGGGAAAGGTACATACACCATTGTAATCTGGTGAGTTTCTACTTTCAGATGCACGGAAATTTTTCGGATTCGTCAAACCGTTCGCGATATATCGGAGTTTGGAGTTAAGAGATGGTTGAGAATCCATCAAAATTTTCGCAAGTCTGATGCTAGAAACGAATAACTGGAACGGCCTAGGGGAAAAGTACGCACACCATTGTAATCGGGCTAGTTTCTACTTTCAGATGCAACAGGAATTTCTCGAGCTCGTCAATCCGTTCGCGAGATATGGGAGTTTGAAGTTAAGGAATGGTTGAGAAACCATCAAAATTTTCCCAAGTCTGATACTCGGAACCAATAACAGGAATGGCCTAAGGGAAAAGTACACACACCGTTGTAATCGGGCGCGTTTCTGCTTTCAGATGCAGCAGGAATTTCTGGAGTTCGTCAATCCGTTCGCGAGATATGGGAGTTTGACGTTAAGGAATGGTTGAGAAACCATCAAAATTTTCACACGTCTGATACTCGAAACCAATAACTACAATAGCCTAGGGTAAAAATACACATACCGTTGTAATCGGGAGAGTTTGTACTTTCAGATGCACGGAAATTTCTCGGATTCGTAAAACCGTTCGCGAAATATCGGAGTTTGGAGTTATGAGATGGTGGAGAAACCATCAAAATTTTCGCAATTCTGATGCTAGAAACGAATAACTGGAGTGGCCTAGGGGAAATGTACACACACCATTGTAATCGGGCGAGTTTCTCCTTTCAGATGCAACAGGAATTTCTCGAGTTCGTCAATCCGTTCGCGAGATATGGGAGTTTGAAATTAAGGAATGGTTGAGACACCGTCAAAATTTTAGCAAGTCTGATACTCGAAACCAATAACTACTATGGCCCAGGGCAAAAATACACACACCGTGGTAATCGGGCGAGTTTCTGCTTTCAGATGCAACAGGAATTTCTCGAGTTCGTCAATCCGTTCGCGAGATATGGGAGTCTGAAGTAATGGAATGGTTGAGAAACCATCAAAATTTTCGCAAGTCTGATACTCGAAACCAATAATTACAATGGCCTAGGGTAAAAATACACATACTGTTGTAATCGGGAGAGTTTGTACTTTCAGATGCACGGAAATTTCTCGGATTCGTGAAACCGTTCGCGAAATATCGGAGTTTGGAGTTAAGAGATGGTAGAGAAACCATCAAAATTTTCGCAATTCTGATGCTAGAAACGAATAACTGGAATGGCCTAGGGGAAAAGTACACACACCATTGTAATCGGGCGAGTTTCTCCTTTCAGATGCCACAGGAATTTCTCGAGTTCGTCAATCCGTTCGCGAGATATGGGAGTTTGAAGTTAAGGAATGGTTGAGAAACCATCAAAATTTTCGCAAGTCTGTTACTCGAAACCAATAACAGGAATGGCCTAAGGGAAAAGTACACACACCGTTGTAATCGGGCGCGTTTCTACTTTCAGATGCAGCAGGAATTTCTGGAGTTCGTCAATCCATTCCCGAGATATGGGAGTTTGAAGTTAAGGAATGGTTGAGAAACCGTCAAAATTTTCGCAAGTCTGATACTCAAAACCAATAACTGGAATGGTCTAGGGGAAAAGTACACACACCATTGTAATCGGACGTGTTTCTACTTTCAGAAGCAACAGGAATTTCTCGAGTTCGTCAATCTGTTCGCGAGATATGGGAGTTTGAAATTAAGGAATGATTGAGAAACCATCAAAATTTTCACAATTCTGATACTCGAAACCAATAACAGGAATGGCCTAGGGAAAAGTACACACACCATTGTAATCTGGCGAGTATCTACTTTCAGATGCAACATGAATTTCTCGAGTTCGTCAATCCGTTCGCGAGGTATGGGAGTTTGAAGTTAAGAAATGGTTGAGAAACCATCAAAATTTTCGCAAGTCTGGTGCTAGAAACGAATTACTGGAATGGCCTAGGGGAAAAGTACACACACCATTGTAATCGGGCGTGTTTCTGCTTTCAGATGCAACAGGAATTTCTGGAGTTCGTCAAGCCGTTCCCGAGATATGGGAGTTTGAAGTTAAGGAATGGTTGAGAAACCACCAAAATTTTCGCAAGTCTGATACTCGAAACCAATAACTGGAATCGCCTACGGGAAAAGTACACACACCATTGTAATCGGGCGAGTTTCTCCTTTCAGATGCAACAGGAATTTCTTGAGTTCGTCAATCCGTTCGCGAGATATGGGTGTTTGAAATTAAGGAATGGTTGAGAAACCATCAAAATTTTCGCAAGTCTGATACTCGAAACCAATAACTACTATGGCCCAGTGCAAAAATACACATACCGTTGTAATCGGGCGAGTTTCTGCTTTCAGATGCAACAGGAATTTCTCGAGTTCGTCAATCCGTTCGCGAGATATGGGAGTTTGAAGTTAAGGAATGGTTGAGAAACCATCAAAATTTTCGCAAGTCTGATACTCGAAACCAATAACAGGAATGGCCTAGGGCAAAAGTACACACACCAGTGTAATCGGGCGAGTTTCTACTTTCAGATGCAACAGGAACTTCTCGAGTTCGTCAATCTGTTCGCGAGATATGGGAGTTTGAAGTTAAGGAATGGTTGAGAAACCATCAAAATTTTCGCAAGTCTGATACTCGAAACCAATAACTGGAATGGTCTAGGGGAAAAGTACACACACCATTGTAATCGGACGTGTTTCTACTTTCAGAAGCAACAGGAATTTCTCGAGTTCGTCGATCCGTTCGCGAGATATGGGAGTTTGAAGTTAAGGAGTAGATGAGAAACCATCAAAATTTTCACAAGTGTAATACTCGAAACCAATAACTACAATGCCCTAGGGTAAAAATACACATACCGTTGTAATCGGGAGAGTTTGTACTTTCAGATGCACGGAAATTTTTCGGATTCGTCAAACCGTTCGCGATATATCGGAGTTTGGATTTAAGAGATGGTTGAGAAACCATCAAAATTTTCGCATGTCTGATACTCGAAACCAATAACTACTATGGACCAGCGCAAAAATACACACACCGTTGTAATCGGGCGAGATTCACATTTCAGATGCAACAGGAATTTCTCGAGTTCGTCAATCCGTTCGCGAGATATGGGAGTTTGAAATTAAGGAGTGGTTGAGAGACCATCAAAATTTTCACAAGTCTGATACTCGAAACCAGTAACAGGAATGGCCTAGGGGAAAAGTACACAGACCATTGTAATCTGGCGGGTTTCTGCTTTCAGATGCAACAGGAATTTCTCGAGCTCGTCAATCCGTTCGCGAGATATGGGAGTTTGAACTTAAGGAATGGTTGAGAAACCGTCAAAATTTTCGCAAGACTGATACTCGAAACCAATAACTGGAATGGCCTAGGGGAAAAGTACACACACCATTGTAATCTGGCGAGTTTCTACTTTCATATGCAACAGGAATTTCTCGAGTTCGTCAATCCGTTCGCGAGGTATGGGTGTTTGAAGTTAAGAAATGGTTGAGAAACCATCAAAATTTTCGCAAGTCTGATGCCAGAAACGAATTACTGGAATGGCCTAGGGGAAAAGTACACACACCATTGTAATCGGGCGAGTTTCTGCTTTCAGATGTAACAGGAATTTCTCGAGCTCGTCAATCCGTTCGCGAGATATGGGAGTTTGAAGTTAAGGTATGGTTGAGAAACCATCAAAATTTTCGCAAGTCTGATACTCGAAACCAATAACTACTACGGACCAGCACAAAAATACACACACCGTTGTAATCGGGCGAGTTTCACCTTTCAGATGCAACAGGAATTTCTCGAGTTCGTCAATCCGTTCGCGAGATATGGGAGTTTGAAGTTAAGGAGTGGATGAGAAACCATCAAAATTTTCACAAGTGTAATGCTCGAAACCAATAACTACAATGGCCTAGGGCAAAAATACACATACCGTTGTAATCGGGACAGTTTACTCTTTCAGATGCACGGAAATTTTTCGGATTCGTCAAACCGTTCGCGATGTATCGGAGTTTGGAGTTAAGGGATGGTTGAGAAACCATCAAAATTTTCGCAATTCTGATGCTAGAAACGAATAACTGGAATGGCCTAGGGGAAAAGTACACACACCATTGTAATCGGGCGAGTTTCTACTTTCACATGCAACAGGAATTTCTCGAGTTCGTCAATCGGATCGCGAGATATGGGAGTTTGAAGTTGTGGAATGGTTGAGAAACCATCAAAATTTTCGCAAGTCTGATACTCGAAACCAATAACTACAATGGCCTAGGGCAAAATTACACTTACCGTTGTAATCGGGAGAGTTTGTACTTTCAGATGCACGGAAATTTTTCGGATTCGTCAAACCGTTCGCGATGTATCGGAGTTTGGAGTTAAGGGATGGTTGAGAAACCATCAAAATTTTCGCAAGTCTGAAGGTAGAAACGAATTACTGGAATGGCCTAGGGGAAAAGTACACACACCATTGTAATCGGGCGAGTTTCTGCTTTCAGATGTAACAGGAATTTCTCGAGCTCGTCAATCCGTTCGCGAGATATGGGAGTTTGAAGTTAAGGAGTGAATGAGAAACCATCAAAATTTTCACAATTCTGATACTCGAAACCAATAACAGGAATGGCCTAGGGAAAAGTACACACACCATTGTAATCTGGCGAGTATCTACTTTCAGATGCAACATGAATTTCTCGAGTTCGTCAATCCGTTCGCGAGGTATGGGAGTTTGAAGTTAAGAAATGGTTGAGAAACCATCAAAATTTTCGCAAGTCTGGTGCTAGAAACGAATTACTGGAATGCCCTAGGGGAAAAGTACACACACCATTGTAATCGGGCGTGTTTCTGCTTTCAGATGCAACAGGAATTTCTCGAGTTCGTCAATCCGTTCGCGAGATATGGGAGTTTGAAGTAATGGAATGGTTGAGAAACCACCAAAACTTTCGCAAGTCTGATACTCGAAACCAATAACTTGAATCGCCTACGGGAAAAGTACACACACCATTGTAATCGGGCGAGTTTCTCCTTTCAGATGCAACAGGAATTTCTTGAGTTCGTCAATCCGTTCGCGAGATATGGGTGTTTGAAATTAAGGAATGGTTGAGAAACAATCAAAATTTTCGCAAGTCTGATACTCGAAACCAATAACTACTATGGCCCAGGGCAAAAATACACATACCGTTGTAATCGGGCGAGTTTCTGCTTTCAGATGCAACAGGAATTTCTCGAGTTCGTCAATCCGTTCGCGAGATATGGGAGTTTGAAGTTAAGGAGTGGATGAGAAACCATCAAAATTTTCACAAGTTTAATACTCGAAACCAATAACTACAATGCCCTAGGGTAAAAATACACATACCGTTGTAATCGGGAGAGTTTGTACTTTCAGATGCACGGAAATTTTTCGGATTCGTCAAACCGTTCGCGATATATCGGAGTTTGGAGTTAAGAGATGGTTGAGAAACCATCAAAATTTTCGCAATTCTGATGCTACAAACGAATAACTGGAATGGCCTAGGGGAAAAGTACTCACACCATTGTAATCGGGCGGGTCTCTACTTTCAGATGCAACAGGAACTTCTCGATTTCGTCCATCTGTTCGCGACATATGGGAGTTTGAAGTTAAGGAATGGTTGAGAAACCATCAAAATTTTCGCAAGTCTGATACTCGAAACCAATAACTACTATGGACCAGCGCAAAAATACACACACCGTTGTAATCGGGCGAGTTTCACCTTTCAGATGCAACAGGAATTTCTCGAGTTCGTCAATCCGTTCGCGAGATATGGGAGTTTGAAATTAAGGAGTGGTTGAGAGACCATCAAAATTTTCACAAGTCTGATACTCGAAACCAATAACAGGAATGGCCTAGGGGAAAAGTACACATACCATTGTAATCTGGCGAGTTTCTGCTTTCAGATGCAACAGGAATTTCTCGAGCTCGTCAATCCGTTCGCGAGGTATGGGAGTTTGAAGTTATGGAATGGTTGAGAAACCGTCAAAATTTTCGCAAGTCTGATACTCGAAACCAATAACTGGAATGGCCTAGGGGAAAAGTACACACACCATTGTAATCGGACGTGTTTCTACTTTCAGATGCACGGAAATTTTTCGGATTCGTCAAACCGTTCGCGAAATATCGGAGTTTGGAGTTAAGAGATGGTTGAGAAACCGTCAAAATTTTCGCAATTCTGATGCGAGAAACGAATAACTGGAATGGCCTACGGGAAAAATACACACACCATTGTAATCGGGCGAGTTTCTACTTTCACATGCAACAGGAATTTCTCGAGTTCGTCAATCGGATCGCGAGATATGGGAGTTTGAAGTTGTGGAATGGTTGAGAAACCATCAAAATTTTCGCAAGTCTGATACTCGAAACCAATAACTACAATGGCCTAGGGCAAAAATACACTTACCGTTGTAATCGGGAGAGTTTGTACTTTCAGATGCACGGAAATTTTTCGGATTCGTCAAACCGTTCGCGATGTATCGGAGTTTGGAGTTAAGGGATGGTTGAGAAACCATCAAAATTTTCGCAATTCTGATGCTAGAAACGAATTACTGGAATGGCCTAGGGGAAAAGTACACACACCATTGTAATCGGGCGAGTTTCTGCTTTCATATGGAACAGGAATTTCTCGAGTTCGTCAATCCGTTCGCGAGGTATGGGAGTTTGAAGTTAAGAAATGGTTGAGAAACCATCAAAATTTTCGCAAGTCTGATACTCGAAGCCAATAACAACTATGGACAAGCGCAAAAATACACACACCGTTGTAATCGGGCGAGTTTCACCTTTCAGGTGCAACAGGAATTTCTCGAGTTCGTCAATCCGTTCGCGAGATATGGGAGTTTGAAATTAAGGAATGATTGAGAAACCATCAAAATTTTCACAAGTCTGGTACTCGAAACCAATAACAGGAATGGCCTAGGGAAAAGTACACACACCATTGTAATCCGGCGAGTTACTGGAATGGCCTAGGGGAAAAGTAGACACACCATTATAATCGGGCGAGTTTCACCTTTCGGATGCAATAGGATTGCGAATTACTGGAATGGCCTAGGGGAAAAGTAGACACACCATTATAATCGGGCGAGTTTCACCTTTCGGACGCAATAGAAATTTCTCGAGTTCGTCAATCTGTTCGTGAGATATGGGAGTTTGAAATTAAGGAATGATTGAGAAACCATCAAAATTTTCACAAGTCTGATACTCGAAACCAATAACAGGAATGGCCTAGGGAAAAGTACACACAACAGGAATTTCTCGAGCTCGTCAATCCGTTCGCGAGATATGGGAGTTTGAAGTTAAGGAATGGTTGAGAAACCGTCCAAATTTTCGCAAGTCTGATACTCGAAACCAATAACTGGAATGGCCTAGGGGAAAAGTACACATACCATTGTAATCGGGCGAGTTTCTACTTTCAGATGCAACAGGAATTTCTCGAGTTCGTCAATCCGATCGCGAGATATGGGAGTTTGAAGTTAAGGAATGCTTGAGAAACCATCAAAATTGTCGCAAGTCTGATATTAGAAACCAATAACTACAAAGGCTTAGGGGAAAAATACACATACCTTTGTAATCGGGGAGTTTCTACTTTCAGATGCAACAGGAATTTCTCGAGTTCGTCAATCCGTTCGCGATATATGGGAGTTTGAAGTTAAGGAATGTTTGAGAAACCATCAAAATTTTCGCAAAACTGATTCTCGAACAGAATAACTGAAATGGCCTAGGGGAAAAGTACACACACCATTGTAATGGGGTGAGTTTCTACTTTCAGATGCAACAGGAATTTCTCGAGTTCGTCAATCCGTTCGCGAGATATGGGAGTTTGAAGTTAAGGAATGGTTGAGAAACCATCACAATTTTCGCAAGTCTGATACTCGAAGCCAATAACTACCATGGCCTAGGGCAAAAACGCACATGCCTTTGTAATCGGTCGAGTTTCTACTTTCAGATACAACAGGAAATAATCGAGTTCGTCAATCCGTTCGCGAGATATGGAAGTTTGAAGTTAAGGAATGCTTGAGAAACCATCAAAATTTTCGCAAAACTGATACTCGAAACCAATAACTGGAATGGCCCAGGGGAAAAGTACACACAACATTGTAATGGGGCGAGTTTCTACTTTCAGGGGCAACAGGAATTTCTCGAGTTCGTCAATCCGTTCGCGAGATATGGGAGTTTGAAGTTAAGGAACGGTTGAGAAACCATCAAAATTGTCGCAAGTCTGATACTCGAAACCAATAACTTCTATGGCCTAGGGAAAAAATACACATACCGTTGTAATCGGACGAGTTTCTGCTTTCTGATGCAACAGGAATTTCTCGAGTTCGTCAATTCGTTCGCGAGATATGGGAGTTTGAAGTTAAGGAATGGTTGAGAAACCGTCAAAATTTTCGCAAGTGTGATACTTGAAACCAATAACTGGAATGGCCTAGGGGAAAAGTACACACACCATTGTAATGGGGCGAGTTTCTACATTCAGATGCAACAGGAATTCCTCGAGTTCGTCAATCCGTTCGCAAGATATGGGAGTTTGAAGTTAAGGAATGGTTGAGAAACCATCAAAACTTTCGCAATTCTGATGCTAGAAACGAATAACTGGAATGACCTAGGCAAAAAGTACACACACGATTGTAATCGGTCGACTTTCTACTTTCAGAAGCAACAGGAAATAATCGAATTCGTCAATCCGTTCGCGAGATATGGGAGTTTGGAGTTAAGAGATGGTTGAGAAACCATCAAAATTTTCGCAATTCTGATGCTAGAAACGAATAACTGGAATGGCCTAGGGGAAAAGAACACACACCATTGTAATCGGGCGGGTTTCTACTTTCAGATGCAACAGGAATTCTCGAGTTCGTCAATCAGTTCGCGAAATATGGGAGTTTGAAGTTAAGGAATGGTTGAGAAACCATCAAAATTTTCGCAAGTCTGATACTCGAAGCCAATAACAACTATGGACAAGCGCAAAAATACACACACCGTTGTAATCGGGCGAGTTTCACCTTTCAGATGCAACAGGAATTTCTCGAGTTCGTCAATCCGTTCGCGAGATATGGGAGTTTGAAGTTAAGGAATGTTTGAGAAACCATCAAAATTTTCGCAAAACTGATTCTCGAACACAATAACTGAAATGGCCTAGGGGAAAAGTACACACACCATTGTAATGGGGCGAGTTTCTACTTTCAGATGCAACAGGAATTTCTCGAGTTCGTCAATCCGTTCGCGAGATATGGGAGTTTGAAGTTAAGGAATGTTTGAGAAACCATCAAAATTTTCGCAAAACTGATTCTCGAACACAATAACTGGAATGTCCTAGGGGAAAAGTACACACAACATTGTAATGGGGCGAGTTTCTACTTTCAGATGCAACAGGAATTCCTCGAGTTCGTCAATCCGTTCGCGAGGTATCGGAGTTTGAAGTTAAGGAGTGCTTGAGAATCCATCAAAATTTTCGCAAAACTGATACTCGAAACCAATAACTACAAAGGTTTAGGGGAAGAATACACATACCTTTGTAATCGGGGGAGTTTCTACTTTCAGATGCAACAGGAATTCCTCGAGTTCGTCAATCCGTTCGCGAGATATGGGAGTTTGAAGTTAAGGAATGGTTGAGAAACCATCAAAACTTTCGCAATTCTGATGCTAGAAACGAATAACTGGAATGACCTAGGCAAAAAGTACACACACGATTGTAATCGGTCGACTTTCTACTTTCAGAAGCAACAGGAAATAATCGAATTCGTCAAACCGTTCGCGAGATATGGGAGTTTGGAGTTAAGAGATGGTTGAGAAACCATCAAAATTTTCGCAATTCTGATGCTAGAAACGAATAACTGGAATGGCCTAGGGGAAAAGAACACACACCATTGTAATCGGGCGGGTTTCTACTTTCAGATGCAACAGGAATTCTCGAGTTCGTCAATCTGTTCGCGAGATATGGGAGTTTGAAGTTAAGGAATGGTTGAGAAACCATCAAAATTTTCGCAAGTTTGATACTCGAAGCCAATAACAACTATGGACAAGCGCAAAAATACACACACCGTTGTAATCGGGCGAGTTTCACCTTTCAGATGCAACAGGAATTTCTCGAGTTCGTCAATCCGTTCGCGAGATATGGGAGTTTGAAATTAAGGAATGATTGAGAAACCATCAAAATTTTCACAAGTCTGATACTCGAAACCAATAACAGGAATGGCCTAGGGAAAAGTACACACAACAGGAATTTCTCGAGCTCGTCAATCCGTTCGCGAGATATGGGAGTTTGAAGTTAAGGAATGGTTGAGAAACCGTCCAAATTTTCGCAAGTCTGATACTCGAAACCAATAACTGGAATGGCCTCGGGGAAAAGTACACATACCATTGTAATCGGGCGAGTTTCTACTTTCAGATGCAACAGGAATTTCTCGAGTTCGTCAATCCGATCGCGAGATATGGGAGTTTGAAGTTAAGGAATGCTTGAGAAACCATCAAAATTTTCGCAAAACTGATACTCGAAACCAATAACGGGAATGGCCTAAGGGAAAAGTACACATACCTTTGTAATCGGGGGAGTTTCTACTTTCAGATGCAACAGGAATTTCTCGAGTTCGTCAATCCGTTCGCGAGATATGGGAGTTTGAAATTAAGGAACGGTTGAGAAACCATCAAAATTGTCGCAAGTCTGATATTAGAAACCAATAACTACAAAGGCTTAGGGGAAAAATACACATACCTTTGTAATCGGACGAGTTTCTGGTTTCAGATGCAACAGGAATTTCTCGAGTTCGACAATCCGTTCGCGAGATATGGGAGTTTGAAGTTAAGGAATGCTTGAGAAACCATCAAAATTTTCGCTAGTCTGATACTCGAAACCAATAACTACAATGGCCTAGGGCAACAATACACATACCGTTGTAATCGGACGAGTTTCTACTTTCAGATGCAACAGGAATTCCTCGAGTTCGTCAATCCGTTCGCCAGATATGGGAGTTTGAAGTTAAGGAATGGTTGAGAAACCATCACAATTTTCGCAAGTCTGATACTCGAAGCCAATAACTACCATGGCCTAGTGGAAAAACGCACATGCCTTTGTAATCGGTCGAGTTTCTACTTTCAGATGCAACAGGAAATAATCGAGTTCGTCAATCCGTTCGCGAGATATGGGAGTTTGAAGTTAAGGAATGCTTGAGAAACCATCAAAATTTTCGCAAAGCTGATACTCGAAACCAATAACTACAAAGGCTTAGGGGAAAAATACACATACCTTTGTAATCAGGGGAGTTTCTACTTTCAGATACAACAGGAATTTCTCGAGTTCGTCAATCCGTTCGCGAGATATGGGAGTTTGAAATTAAGGAACGGTTGAGAAACCATCAAAATTGTCGCAAGTCTGATACTCGAAACGAATAACTACTATGGCCTAGGGCAAAAATACACATACCGTTGTAATCGGGAGAGTTTCTGCTTTTAGATGCAACAGGAATTTCTCGAGTTCGTCAATCCGTTCGCGAGATATGGGAGTTTGAAATTAAGGAACGGTTGAGAAACCATCAAAATTGTCGCAAGTCTGATACTCGAAACCAATAACTACTATGGCCTAGGGCAAAAATACACATACCGTTGTAATCGGACGAGTTTCTGCTTTCAGATGCAACAGGAATTTCCCGAGTTCGTCAATTCGTTCGCGAGATATGGGAGTTTGAAGTTAAGGAATGGTTGAGAAACCGTCAAAATTTTCGCAAGTGTGATACTCGAAACCAATAACTGGAATGGCCTAGGGGAAAAGTACATACACCATTGTAATGGGGCGAGTTTCTACTTCAGATGCAACAGGAATTCCTCGAGTTCGTCAATCCGTTCGCGAGATATGGGAGTTTGAAGTTAAGGAATGGTTGAGAAACCATCAAAACTTTCGCAATTCTGATGCTAGAAACGAATAACTGGAATGACCTAGGCAAAAAGTACACACACGATTGTAATCGGTCGACTTTCTACTTTCAGAAGCAACAGGAAATAATCGAATTCGTCAATCCGTTCGCGAGATATGGGAGTTTGAAGTTAAGGAATGCTTGAGAAACCATCAAAATTTTCGCTAGTCTGATACTCGAAACCAATAACTACTATGGCCTAGGGCAATAACACACATACCGTTGTAATCGGACGAGTTTCTGGTTTCAGATGCAACAGGAATTTCTCGAGTTCGTCAATCCGTTCGCGAGATATGGGAGTTTGAAGTTAAGGAATGCTTGAGAAACCATCAAAATTTTCGCTATTCTGATACTCGAAACCAATAACTACTATGGCCTAGGGCAAAAATACACATACCGTTGTAATCGGACGAGTTTCTACTTTCAGATGCAACAGGAATTCCTCGAGTTCGTCAATCCGTTCGCGAGATATGGGAGTTTGAAGTTAAGGAATGGTTGAGAAACCATCACAATTTTCGTAAGTCTGATACTCGAAGCCAATAACTACCATGGCCTAGGGGAAAAACGCACATGCCTTTGTAATCGGTCGAGTTTCTACTTTCAGATGCAACAGGAAATAATCGAGTTCGTCAATCCGTTCGCGAGATATGGGAGTTTGAAGTTAAGGAATGGTTGAGAAACCATCACAATTTTCGCAAGTCTGATACTCGAAGCCAATAACTACCATGGCCTAGGGGAAAAACGCACATGCCTTTGTAATCGGTCGAGTTTCTACTTTCAGATGCAACAGGAAATAATCGAGTTCGTCAATCCGTTCGCGAGATATGGGAGTTTGAAGTTAAGGAATGGTTGAGAAACCGTCAAAATTTTCGCAAGAGTGATACTCGAAACCAATAACTGGAATGGCCTAGGGGAAAAGTACACACACCATTGTAATGGGGCGAGTTTCTACATTCAGATGCAACAGGAATTCCTCGAGTTCGTCAATCCTTTCGCGAGATATGGGAGTTTGATGTTAAGGAATGGTTGAGAAACCATCAAAACTTTCGCAATTCTGATGCTAGAAACGAATAACTGGAATGACCTAGGCAAAAAGTACACACACGATTGTAATCGGTCGACCTTCTACTTTCAGAAGCAACAGGAAATAATCGAATTCGTCAATCCGTTCGCGAGATACGGGAGTTTGGAGTTAAGAGATGGTTGAGAAACCATCAAAATTTTCGCAATTCCGATGCTAGAAACGAATAACTGGAATGGCCTAGGGGAAAAGAACACACACCATTGTAATCGGGCGGGTTTCTACTTTCAGATGCAACAGGAATTCTCGAGTTCGTCAATCTGTTCCCGAGATATGGGAGTTTGAAGTTAAGGAATGGTTGAGAAACCATCAAAATTTTCGCAAGTCTGATACTCGAAGCCAATAACAACTATGGACAAGCGCAAAAATACACACACCGTTGTAATCGGGCGAGTTTCACCTTTCAGATGCAACAGGAATTTCTCGAGTTCGTCAATCCGTTCGCGAGGTATGGGAGTTTGAAGTTAAGGAATGGTTGAGAAACCGTCAAAATTTTCGCAAGAGTGATACTCGAAACCAATAACTGGAATGGCCTAGGGGAAAAGTACACACACCATTGTAATGGGGCGAGTTTCTACATTCAGATGCAACAGGAATTCCTCGAGTTCGTCAATCCTTGCGCGAGATATGGGAGTTTGATGTTAAGGAATGGTTGAGAAACCATCAAAACTTTCGCAATTCTGATGCTAGAAACGAATAACTGGAATGACCTAGGCAAAAAGTACACACACGATTGTAATCGGTCGACCTTCTACTTTCAGAAGCAACAGGAAATAATCGAATTCGTCAATCCGTTCGCGAGATACGGGAGTTTGGAGTTAAGAGATGGTTGAGAAACCATCAAAATTTTCGCAATTCCGATGCTAGAAACGAATAACTGGAATGGCCTAGGGGAAAAGAACACACACCATTGTAATCGGGCGGGTTTCTACTTTCAGATGCAACAGGAATTCTCGAGTTCGTCAATCTGTTCCCGAGATATGGGAGTTTGAAGTTAAGGAATGGTTGAGAAACCATCAAAATTTTCGCAAGTCTGATACTCGAAGCCAATAACAACTATGGACAAGCGCAAAAATACACACACCGTTGTAATCGGGCGAGTTTCACCTTTCAGATGCAACAGGAATTTCTCGAGTTCGTCAATCCGTTCGCGAGGTATGGGAGTTTGAAATTAAGGAATGATTGAGAAACCATCAAAATTTTCACAAGTCTGATACTCGAAACCAATAACAGGAATGGCCTAGGGAAAAGTACACAAACCATTGTAATCCGGCGAGTTACTGGAATGGCCTAGGGGAAAAGTAGACACACCATTATAATCGGGCGAGTTTCACCTTTCGGATGCAATAGGAATGCGAATTACTGGAATGGCCTAGGGGAAAAGTAGACACACCATTATAATCGGGCGAGTTTCACATTTCGGACGCAATAGGAATTTCTCGAGTTCGTCAATCTGTTCGCGAGATATGGGAGTTTGAAATTAAGGAATGCTTGAGAAACCATCAAAATTTTCGCTAGTCTGATACTCGAAACCAATAACTACTATGGCCTAGGGCAATAATACACATACCGTTGTAATCGGACGAGCTTCTGGTTTCAGATGCAACAGGAATTTCTCGAGTTCGTCAATCCGTTCGCGAGATATGGGAGTTTGAAATTAAGGAACGGTTGAGAAACCATCAAAATTGTCGCAAGTCTGATACTCGAAACCAATAACTACTATGGCCTAGGGCAAAAATACATATACCGTTGTAATCGGACGAGTTTCTACTTTCAGATGCAACAGGAATTTCTCGAGTTCGTCAATCCGTTCGCGAGATATGGGAGTTTGAAATTAAGGAACGGTTGAGAAACCATCAAAATTGTCGCAAGTCTGATACTCGAAACCAATAACTACTATGGCCTAGGGCAAAAATACACATACCGTTGTAATCGGACGAGTTTCTGTTTTCAGATGCAACAGGAATTTCTCGAGTTCGTCAATCCGTTCGCGAGATATGGGAGTTTGAAATTAAGGAACGGTTGAGAAACCATCAAAATTGTCGCAAGTCTGGTACTCGAAACCAATAACTACTATGGCCTAGGGCAAAAATACACATACCGTTGTAATCGGACGAGTTTCTGGTTTCAGATGCAACAGGAATTTCTCGAGTTCGTCAATCCGTTCGCGAGATATGGGAGTTTGAAATTAAGGAACGGTTGAGAAACCATCAAAATTGTCGCAAGTCTGATACTCGAAACCAATAACTACTATGGCCTAGGGCAAAAATACATATACCGTTGTAATCGGACGAGTTTCTACTTTCAGATGCAACAGGAATTCCTCGAGTTCGTCAATCCGTTCCCGAGATATGGGAGTTTGAAGTTAAGGAATGGTTGAGAAACCATCAAAATTGTCGCAAGTGTGATACTCGAAGCCAATAACTACCATGGCCTAGGGGAAAAACGCACATGCCTTTGTAATCGGTCGAGTTTCTACTTTCAGATGCAACAGGAAATAATCGAGTTCGTCAATCCGTTCGCGAGATATGGGAGTTTGAAATTAAGGAATGGTTGAGAAACCATCACAATTTTCGTAAGTCTGATACTCGAAGCCAATAACTACCATGGCCTAGGGGAAAAACGCACATGCCTTTGTAATCGGTCGAGTTTCTACTTTCAGATGCAACAGGAAATAATCGAGTTCGTCAATCCGTTCGCGAGATATGGGAGTTTGAAATTAAGGAATGATTGAGAAACCATCAAAATTTTCACAAGTCTGATACTCGAAACCAATAACAGGAATGGCCTAGGGAAAAGTACACACACGATTGTAATCGGTCGACTTTCTACTTTCAGAAGCAACAGGAAATAATCGAATTCGTCAATCCGTTCGCGAGATGTGGGAGTTTGAAGTTAAGGAATGCTTGCGAAACCATCAAAATTTTCGCAAAACTGATACTCGAAACCAATAACTTGAATGGCCTAGGGGAAAAGTACACACACCATTGTAATGGGGCGAGTTTCTACTTTCAGATGCAACAGGAAATAATCGAGTTCGTCAATCCGTTCGCGAGATATGGGAGTTTGAAGTTAAGGAATGGTTGAGAAACCGTCAAAATTTTCGCAAGTGTGATACTCGAAACCAATAACTGGAATGGACTAGGGGAAAAGTACACACACCATTGTAATGGGGCGAGTTTCTACATTCAGATGCAACAGGAATTCCTCGAGTTCGTCAATCCGTTCGCGAGATATGGGAGTTTGAAGTTAAGGAATGGTTGAGAAACCATCAAAACTTTCGCAATTCTGATGCTAGAAACGAATAACTGGAATGACCTAGGCAAAAAGTACACACACGATTGTAATCGGTCGACTTTCTACTTTCAGAAGCAACAGGAAATAATCGAATTCGTCAATCCGTTCGCGAGATATGGGAGTTTGGAGTTAAGAGATGGTTGAGAAACCATCAAAATTTTCGCAATTCTGATGCTAGAAACGAATAACTGGAATGGCCTAGGGGAAAAGAACACACACCATTGTAATCGGGCGGGTTTCTACTTTCAGATGCAACAGGAATTCTCGAGTTCGTCAATCTGTTCCCGAGATATGGGAGTTTGAAGTTAAGGAATGGTTGAGAAACCATCAAAATTGTCGCAAGTCTGATACTCGAAACCAATAACTACTATGGCCTAGGGCAAAAATACACATACCGTTGTAATCGGGAGAGTTTCTGCTTTTAGATGCAACAGGAATTTCTCGAGTTCGTCAATCCGTTCGCGAGATATGGGAGTTTGAAATTAAGGAACGGTTGAGAAACCATCAAAATTGTCGCAAGTCTGATACTCGAAACCAATAACTACTATGGCCTAGGGCAAAAATACACATACCGTTGTAATCGGACGAGTTTCTGCTTTCAGATGCAACAGGAATTTCTCGAGTTCGTCAATTCGTTCGCGAGATATGGGAGTTTGAAGTTAAGGAATGGTTGAGAAACCGTCAAAATTTTCGCAAGTGTGATACTCGAAACCAATAACTGGAATGGCCTAGGGGAAAAGTACACACACCATTGTAATGGGGCGAGTTTCTACATTCAGATGCAACAGGAATTCCTCGAGTTCGTCAATCCTTTCGCGAGATATGGGAGTTTGATGTTAAGGAATGGTTGAGAAACCATCAAAACTTTCGCAATTCTGATGCTAGAAACGAATAACTGGAATGACCTAGGCAAAAAGTACACACACGATTGTAATCGGTCGACCTTCTACTTTCAGAAGCAACAGGAAATAATCGAATTCGTCAATCCGTTCGCGAGATATGGGAGTTTGGAGTTAAGAGATGGTTGAGAAACCATCAAAATTTTCGCAATTCTGATGCTAGAAACGAATAACTGGAATGGCCTAGGGGAAAAGAACACACACCATTGTAATCGGGCGGGTTTCTACTTTCAGATGCAACAGGAATTCTCGAGTTCGTCAATCTGTTCCCGAGATATGGGAGTTTGAAGTTAAGGAATGGTTGAGAAACCATCAAAATTTTCGCAAGTCTGATACTCGAAGCCAATAACAACTATGGACAAGCGCAAAAATACACACACCGTTGTAATCGGGCGAGTTTCACCTTTCAGATGCAACAGGAATTTCTCGAGTTCGTCAATCCGTTCGCGAGGTATGGGAGTTTGAAATTAAGGAATGATTGAGAAACCATCAAAATTTTCACAAGTCTGATACTCGAAACCAATAACAGGAATGGCCTAGGGAAAAGTACACAAACCATTGTAATCCGGCGAGTTACTGGAATGGCCTAGGGGAAAAGTAGACACACCATTATAATCGGGCGAGTTTCACCTTTCGGATGCAATAGGAATGCGAATTACTGGAATGGCCTAGGGGAAAAGTAGACACACCATTATAATCGGGCGAGTTTCACCTTTCGGACGCAATAGGAATTTCTCGAGTTCGTCAATCTGTTCGCGAGATATGGGAGTTTGAAATTAAGGAATGCTTGAGAAACCATCAAAATTTTCGCTAGTCTGATACTCGAAACCAATAACTACTATGGCCTAGGGCAATAATACACATACCGTTGTAATCGGACGAGCTTCTGGTTTCAGATGCAACAGGAATTTCTCGAGTTCGTCAATCCGTTCGCGAGATATGGGAGTTTGAAATTAAGGAACGGTTGAGAAACCATCAAAATTGTCGCAAGTCTGATACTCGAAACCAATAACTACTATGGCCTAGGGCAAAAATACATATACCGTTGTAATCGGACGAGTTTCTACTTTCAGATGCAACAGGAATTTCTCGAGTTCGTCAATCCGTTCGCGAGATATGGGAGTTTGAAATTAAGGAACGGTTGAGAAACCATCAAAATTGTCGCAAGTCTGATACTCGAAACCAATAACTACTATGGCCTAGGGCAAAAATACACATACCGTTGTAATCGGACGAGTTTCTGGTTTCAGATGCAACAGGAATTTCTCGAGTTCGTCAATCCGTTCGCGAGATATGGGAGTTTGAAATTAAGGAACGGTTGAGAAACCATCAAAATTGTCGCAAGTCTGATACTCGAAACCAATAACTACTATGGCCTAGGGCAAAAATACATATACCGTTGTAATCGGACGAGTTTCTACTTTCAGATGCAACAGGAATTTCTCGAGTTCGTCAATCCGTTCGCGAGATATGGGAGTTTGAAATTAAGGAACGGTTGAGAAACCATCAAAATTGTCGCAAGTCTGATACTCGAAACCAATAACTACTATGGCCTAGGGCAAAAATACACATACCGTTGTAATCGGACGAGTTTCTGGTTTCAGATGCAACAGGAATTTCTCGAGTTCGTCAATCCGTTCGCGAGATATGGGAGTTTGAAATTAAGGAACGGTTGAGAAACCATCAAAATTGTCGCAAGTCTGATACTCGAAACCAATAACTACTATGGCCTAGGGCAAAAATACACATACCGTTGTAATCGGACGAGTTTCTGGTTTCAGATGCAACAGGAATTTCTCGAGTTCGTCAATCCGTTCGCGAGATATGGGAGTTTGAAATTAAGGAACGGTTGAGAAACCATCAAAATTGTCGCAAGTCTTATACTCGAAACCAATAACTACTATGGCCTAGGGCAAAAATACATATACCGTTGTAATCGGACGAGTTTCTACTTTCAGATGCAACAGGAATTCCTCGAGTTCGTCAATCCGTTCGCGAGATATGGGAGTTTGAAGTTAAGGAATGGTTGAGAAACCATCAAAATTGTCGCAAGTGTGATACTCGAAGCCAATAACTACCATGGCCTAGGGGAAAAACGCACATGCCTTTGTAATCGGTCGAGTTTCTACTTTCAGATGCAACAGGAAATAATCGAGTTCGTCAATCCGTTCGCGAGATATGGGAGTTTGAAGTTAAGGAATGGTTGAGAAACCATCACAATTTTCGTAAGTCTGATACTCGAAGCCAATAACTACCATGGCCTAGGGGAAAAACGCACATGCCTTTGTAATCGGTCGAGTTTCTACTTTCAGATGCAACAGGAAATAATCGAGTTCGTCAATCCGTTCGCGAGATATGGGAGTTTGAAATTAAGGAATGATTGAGAAACCATCAAAATTTTCACAAGTCTGATACTCGAAACCAATAACAGGAATGGCCTAGGGAAAAGTACACACACGATTGTAATCGGTCGACTTTCTACTTTCAGAAGCAACAGGAAATAATCGAATTCGTCAATCCGTTCGCGAGATGTGGGAGTTTGAAGTTAAGGAATGCTTGCGAAACCATCAAAATTTTCGCAAAACTGATACTCGAAACCAATAACTTGAATGGCCTAGGGGAAAAGTACACACACCATTGTAATGGGGCGAGTTTCTACTTTCAGATGCAACAGGAAATAATCGAGTTCGTCAATCCGTTCGCGAGATATGGGAGTTTGAAGTTAAGGAATGGTTGAGAAACCGTCAAAATTTTCGCAAGTGTGATACTCGAAACCAATAACTGGAATGGACTAGGGGAAAAGTACACACACCATTGTAATGGGGCGAGTTTCTACATTCAGATGCAACAGGAATTCCTCGAGTTCGTCAATCCGTTCGCGAGATATGGGAGTTTGAAGTTAAGGAATGGTTGAGAAACCATCAAAACTTTCGCAATTCTGATGCTAGAAACGAATAACTGGAATGACCTAGGCAAAAAGTACACACACGATTGTAATCGGTCGACTTTCTACTTTCAGAAGCAACAGGAAATAATCGAATTCGTCAATCCGTTCGCGAGATATGGGAGTTTGGAGTTAAGAGATGGTTGAGAAACCATCAAAATTTTCGCAATTCTGATGCTAGAAACGAATAACTGGAATGGCCTAGGGGAAAAGAACACACACCATTGTAATCGGGCGGGTTTCTACCTTCAGATGCAACAGGAATTTCTCGAGTTCGTCAATCCGTTCGCGAGATATGGGAGTTTGAAGTTAAGGAATGGTTGAGAAACCATCAAAATTTTCGAAGTGTGATACTCGAAGCCAATAACTACCATGGCCTAGGGGAAAAACGCACATGCCTTTGTAATCGGTCGAGTTTCTACTTTCAGATGCAACAGGAATTCCTCGAGTTCGTCAATCCGTTCGCGAGATATGGGAGTTTGAAGTTAAGGAATGCTTGCGAAACCATCAAAATTTTCGCAAAACTGATACTCGAAACCAATAACTTGAATGGCCTAGGGGAAAAGTACACACACCATTGTAATGGGGCGAGTTTCTACTATCAGATGCAACAGGAATTTCTCGAGTTCGTCAATCCGTTCGCGAGATATTTGAGTTTGAAGTTAAGGAATGGTTGAGAAACCATCAAAATTTTCGCAAGTGTGATACTCGAAACCAATAACTGGAACAGCCTAGGGGAAAAGTACATACACCATTGTAATCGGGCAAGTTTCTACTTTCAGAGGCGACAGGAACTTCTCGAGTACGCCAATCCGTTCGCGAGGTATCGGAGTTTGAAGTTAAGGAATGCTTGAGAAACCATCAAAATTTTCGCAAAACTGATACTCGAAACCAATAACTACAAAGGCTTAGGGGAAGAATACACATACCTTTGTAATCGGGGGAGTTTCTACTATCAGATGCAACAGGAATTTCTCGAGTTCGTCAATCCGTTCGCGAGATATGGGAGTTTGAAATTAAGGAACGGTTGAGAAACCATCAAAATTGTCGCAAGTCTGATACTCGAAACCAATAACTACTATGGCCTAGGGCAAAAATACACATACCGTTGTAATCGGACGAGTTTCTGCTTTCAGATGCAACAGGAATTTCTCGAGTTCGTCAATCCGTTCGCGAGATATGGGAGTTTGAAGTTAAGGAACGGTTGAGAAACCGTCAAATTTGTCGCAAGTCTGATACTCGAAACCAATAACTACTATGGCCTAGGGCAAAAATACACATACCGTTGTAATCGGGCGAGTTTCTGCTTTTAGATGCAACAGTAATTTCTCGAGTTCGTCAATCCGTTCGCGAGCTATGGGAGTTTGAAATTAAGGAACGGTTGAGATACCATCAAAATTGTCGCAAGTCTGATACTCGAAACCAATAACTACTATGGCCTAGGGCAAAAATACACATACCGTTGTAATCGGACGAGTTTCTGCTTTCAGATGCAACAGGAATTTCTCGAGTTCGTCAATCCGTTCGCGAGATATGGGAGTTTGAAGTTAAGGAATGGTTGAGAAACCATCAAAACTTTCGCAATACTGATGCTAGAAACGAATAACTGGAATGACCTAGGCAAAAAGTACACACACGATTGTAATCGGTCGAGTTTCTACTTTCAGAAGTAACAGGAAATAATCGAATTCGTCAATCCGTTCGCGTGATATGGGAGTTTGAAGTTAAGGAATGCTTGAGAAACCATCAAAATTTTCGCTAGTCTGATACTCGAAACCAATAACTACTATGGCCTAGGGCAAAAATACACATACCGTTTTAATCGGACGAGTTTCTGGTTTCAGATGCAACAGGAATTTCTCGAGTTCGTCAATCCGTTCGCGAGATATGGGGGTTTGAAGTTAAGGAATGCTTGAGAAACCATCAAAATTTTCGCTAGTCTGATACTCGAAACCAATAACTACTATGGCCTAGGGCAAAAATACACATACCGTTGTAATCGGACGAGTTTCTACTTTCAGATGCAACAGGAATTCCTCGAGTTCGTCAATCCGTTCGCGAGATATGGGAGTTTGAAGTTAAGGAATGGTTGAGAAACCATCAAAATTGTCGCAAGTCTGATACTCGAAGCCAATAACTACCATGGCCTAGGGGAAAAACGCACATGCCTTTGTAATCGGTCGAGTTTCTACTTTCAGATACAACAGGAAATAATCGAGTTCGTCAATCCGTTCGCGAGATATGGGAGTTTGAAGTTAAGGAATGCTTGAGAAACCATCAAAATTTTCGCAAAACTGATACTCGAAACCAATAACTGGAATGGCCTAGGGGAAAAGTACATACACCATTGTAATCGGGCAAGTTTCTACTTTCAGAGGCGACATGAACTTCTCGAGTACGCCAATCCGTTCGCGAGGTATCGGAGTTTGAAGTTAAGGAATGGTTGAGAAACCATCAAAATTTTCGCAAGTCTGATATTCGAAACCAATAACTACAAAGGCTTAGGGGAAGAATACACATACCTTTGTAATCGGGGGACTTTCTACTTTCAGATGCAACAGGAATTTCTCGAGTTCGTCAATCCGTTCGCGAGATATGGGAGTTTGAAATTAAGGAACGGTTGAGAAACCATCAAAATTGTCGCAAGTCTGATACTCGAAACGAATAACTACTATGGCCTAGGGCAAAAATACACATACCGTTGTAATCGGGAGAGTTTCTGCTTTTAGATGCAACAGGAATTTCTCGAGTTCGTCAATCCGTTCGCGAGATATGGGAGTTTGAAATTAAGGAACGGTTGAGAAACCATCAAAATTGTCGCAAGTCTGATACTCGAAACCAATAACTACTATGGCCTAGGGCAAAAATACACATACCGTTCTAATCGGACGAGTTTCTGCTTTCAGATGCAACAGGAATTTCTCGAGTTCGTCAATTCGTTCGCGAGATATGGGAGTTTGAAGTTAAGGAATGGTTGAGAAACCGTCAAAATTTTCGCAAGTGTGATACTCGAAACCAATAACTGGAATGGCCTAGGGGAAAAGTACATACACCATTGTAATGGGGCGAGTTTCTACTTCAGATGCAACAGGAATTCCTCGAGTTCGTCAATCCGTTCGCGAGATATGGGAGTTTGAAGTTAAGGAATGGTTGAGAAACCATCAAAACTTTCGCAATTCTGATGCTAGAAACGAATAACTGGAATGACCTAGGCAAAAAGTACACACACGATTGTAATCGGTCGACTTTCTACTTTCAGAAGCAACAGGAAATAATCGAATTCGTCAATCCGTTCGCGAGATATGGGAGTTTGAAGTTAAGGAATGCTTGAGAAACCATCAAAATTTTCGCTAGTCTGATACTCGAAACCAATAACTACTATGGCCTAGGGCAATAATACACATACCGTTGTAATCGGACGAGTTTCTGGTTTCAGATGCAACAGGAATTTCTCGAGTTCGTCAATCCGTTCGCGAGATATGGGAGTTTGAAGTTAAGGAATGCTTGAGAAACCATCAAAATTTTCGCTAGTCTGATACTCGAAACCAATAACTACTATGGCCTAGGGCAAAAATACACATACCGTTGTAATCGGACGAGTTTCTACTTTCAGATGCAACAGGAATTCCTCGAGTTCGTCAATCCGTTCGCGAGATATGGGAGTTTGAAGTTAAGGAATGGTTGAGAAACCATCACAATTTTCGTAAGTCTGATACTCGAAGCCAATAACTACCATGGCCTAGGGAAAAAACGCACATGCCTTTGTAATCGGTCAAGTTTCTACTTTCAGATGCAACAGGAAATAATCGAGTTCGTCAATCCGTTCGCGAGATATGGGAGTTTGAAGTTAAGGAATGGTTGAGAAACCATCACAATTTTCGCAAGTCTGATACTCGAAGCCAATAACTACCATGGCCTAGGGGAAAAACGCACATGCCTTTGTAATCGGTCGAGTTTCTACTTTCAGATGCAACAGGAAATAATCGAGTTCGTCAATCCGTTCGCGAGATATGGGAGTTTGAAGTTAAGGAATGGTTGAGAAACCGTCAAAATTTTCGCAAGTGTGATACTCGAAACCAATAACTGGAATGGACTAGGGGAAAAGTACACACACCATTGTAATGGGGCGAGTTTCTACATTCAGATGCAACAGGAATTCCTCGAGTTCGTCAATCCGTTCGCGAGATATGGGAGTTTGAAGTTAAGGAATGGTTGAGAAACCATCAAAACTTTCGCAATTCTGATGCTAGAAACGAATAACTGGAATGACCTAGGCAAAAAGTACACACACGATTGTAATCGGTCGACTTTCTACTTTCAGAAGCAACAGGAAATAATCGAATTCGTCAATCCGTTCGCGAGATATGGGAGTTTGGAGTTAAGAGATGGTTGAGAAACCATCAAAATTTTCGCAATTCTGATGCTAGAAACGAATAACTGGAATGGCCTAGGGGAAAAGAACACACACCATTGTAATCGGGCGGGTTTCTACTTTCAGATGCAACAGGAATTCTCGAGTTCGTCAATCTGTTCCCGAGATATGGGAGTTTGAAGTTAAGGAATGGTTGAGAAACCATCAAAATTGTCGCAAGTCTGATACTCGAAACCAATAACTACTATGGCCTAGGGCAAAAATACACATACCGTTGTAATCGGACGAGTTTCTGCTTTCACATGCAACAGGAATTTCTCGAGTTCGTCAATTCGTTCGCGAGATATGGGAGTTTGAAGTTAAGGAATGGTTGAGAAACCGTCAAAATTTTCGCAAGTGTGATACTCGAAACCAATAACTGGAATGGCCTAGGGGAAAAGTACACACACCATTGTAATGGGGCGAGTTTCTACATTCAGATGCAACAGGAATTCCTCGAGTTCGTCAATCCTTTCGCGAGATATGGGAGTTTGATGTTAAGGAATGGTTGAGAAACCATCAAAACTTTCGCAATTCTGATGCTAGAAACGAATAACTGGAATGACCTAGGCAAAAAGTACACACACGATTGTAATCGGTCGACCTTCTACTTTCAGAAGCAACAGGAAATAATCGAATTCGTCAATCCGTTCGCGAGATATGGGAGTTTGGAGTTAAGAGATGGTTGAGAAACCATCAAAATTTTCGCAATTCTGATGCTAGAAACGAATAACTGGAATGGCCTAGGGGAAAAGAACACACACCATTGTAATCGGGCGGGTTTCTACTTTCAGATGCAACAGGAATTCTCGAGTTCGTCAATCTGTTCCCGAGATATGGGAGTTTGAAGTTAAGGAATGGTTGAGAAACCATCAAAATTTTCGCAAGTCTGATCCTCGAAGCCAATAACAACTATGGACAAGCGCAAAAATACACACACCGTTGTAATCGGGCGAGTTTCACCTTTCAGATGCAACAGGAATTTCTCGAGTTCGTCAATCCGTTCGCGAGGTATGGGAGTTTGAAATTAAGGAATGATTGAGAAACCATCAAAATTTTCACAAGTCTGATACTCGAAACCAATAACAGGAATGGCCTAGGGAAAAGTACACAAACCATTGTAATCCGGCGAGTTACTGGAATGGCCTAGGGGAAAAGTAGACACACCATTATAATCGGGCGAGTTTCACCTTTCGGATGCAATAGGAATGCGAATTACTGGAATGGCCTAGGGGAAAAGTAGACACACCATTATAATCGGGCGAGTTTCACCTTTCGGACGCAATAGGAATTTCTCGAGTTCGTCAATCTGTTCGCGAGATATGGGAGTTTGAAATTAAGGAATGCTTGAGAAACCATCAAAATTTTCGCTAGTCTGATACTCGAAACCAATAACTACTATGGCCTAGGGCAATAATACACATACCGTTGTAATCGGACGAGCTTCTGGTTTCAGATGCAACAGGAATTTCTCGAGTTCGTCAATCCGTTCGCGAGATATGGGAGTTTGAAATTAAGGAACGGTTGAGAAACCATCAAAATTGTCGCAAGTCTGATACTCGAAACCAATAACTACTATGGCCTAGGGCAAAAATACATATACCGTTGTAATCGGACGAGTTTCTACTTTCAGATGCAACAGGAATTTCTCGAGTTCGTCAATCCGTTCGCGAGATATGGGAGTTTGAAATTAAGGAACGGTTGAGAAACCATCAAAATTGTCGCAAGTCTGATACTCGAAACCAATAACTACTATGGCCTAGGGCAAAAATACACATACCGTTGTAATCGGACGAGTTTCTGGTTTCAGATGCAACAGGAATTTCTCGAGTTCGTCAATCCGTTCGCGAGATATGGGAGTTTGAAATTAAGGAACGGTTGAGAAACCATCAAAATTGTCGCAAGTCTGATACTCGAAACCAATAACTACTATGGCCTAGGGCAAAAATACACATACCGTTGTAATCGGACGAGTTTCTGGTTTCAGATGCAACAGGAATTTCTCGAGTTCGTCAATCCGTTCGCGAGATATGGTAGTTTGAAATTAAGGAACGGTTGAGAAACCATCAAAATTGTCGCAAGTCTGATACTCGAAACCAATAACTACTATGGCCTAGGGCAAAAATACATATACCGTTGTAATCGGACGAGTTTCTACTTTCAGATGCAACAGGAATTCCTCGAGTTCGTCAATCCGTTCGCGAGATATGGGAGTTTGAAGTTAAGGAATGGTTGAGAAACCATCAAAATTGTCGCAAGTCTGATACTCGAAACCAATAACTACAAAGGCTTAGGGGAAAAATACAAATACCTTTGTAATCGGTGGAGTTTCTACTTTCAGATGCAACAGGAATTTCTCGAGTTCGACAATCCGATCGCGAGATATGGGAGTTTGAAGTTAAGGAATGCTTGAGAAACCATCAAAATTTTCACAAAACTGGTACTCGAAACCAATAACTGGAATGGCCTAGGGGAAAAGTACACACAACATTGTAATGGGGCGAGTTTCTACTTTCAGATGCAACAGGAATTTCTCGAGTTCGTCAATCCGTTCGCGAGATATGGGAGTTTGAAGAAAAGGAATGGTTGAGAAACCATCAAAACTTTCGCAATTCTGATGCTAGAAACGAATAACTGGAATGACCTAGGCAAAAAGTACACACACGATTGTAATCGGTCGACTTTCTACTTTCAGAAGCAACAGGAAATAATCGAATTCGTCAATCCGTTCGCGAGATGTGGGAGTTTGAAGTTAAGGAATGCTTGAGAAACCATCAAAATTTTCGCAAAACTGATACTCGAAACCAATAACAGGAATGGCCTAGGGAAAAGTACACAAACCATTGTAATCCGGCGAGTTACTGGAATGGCCTAGGGGAAAAGTAGACACACCATTATAATCGGGCGAGTTTCACCTTTCGGATGCAATAGGAATGCGAATTACTGGAATGGCCTAGGGGAAAAGTAGACACACCATTATAATCGGGCGAGTTTCACCTTTCGGACGCAATAGGAATTTCTCGAGTTCGTCAATCTGTTCGCGAGATATGGGAGTTTGAAATTAAGGAATGCTTGAGAAACCATCAAAATTTTCGCTAGTCTGATACTCGAAACCAATAACTACTATGGCCTAGGGCAATAATACACATACCGTTGTAATCGGACGAGCTTCTGGTTTCAGATGCAACAGGAATTTCTCGAGTTCGTCAATCCGTTCGCGAGATATGGGAGTTTGAAATTAAGGAACGGTTGAGAAACCATCAAAATTGTCGCAAGTCTGATACTCGAAACCAATAACTACTATGGCCTAGGGCAAAAATACATATACCGTTGTAATCGGACGAGTTTCTACTTTCAGATGCAACAGGAATTTCTCGAGTTCGTCAATCCGTTCGCGAGATATGGGAGTTTGAAATTAAGGAACGGTTGAGAAACCATCAAAATTGTCGCAAGTCTGATACTCGAAACCAATAACTACTATGGCCTAGGGCAAAAATACACATACCGTTGTAATCGGACGAGTTTCTGGTTTCAGATGCAACAGGAATTTCTCGAGTTCGTCAATCCGTTCGCGAGATATGGGAGTTTGAAATTAAGGAACGGTTGAGAAACCATCAAAATTGTCGCAAGTCTGATACTCGAAACCAATAACTACTATGGCCTAGGGCAAAAATACACATACCGTTGTAATCGGACGAGTTTCTGGTTTCAGATGCAACAGGAATTTCTCGAGTTCGTCAATCCGTTCGCGAGATATGGTAGTTTGAAATTAAGGAACGGTTGAGAAACCATCAAAATTGTCGCAAGTCTGATACTCGAAACCAATAACTACTATGGCCTAGGGCAAAAATACATATACCGTTGTAATCGGACGAGTTTCTACTTTCAGATGCAACAGGAATTCCTCGAGTTCATCAATCCGTTCGCGAGATATGGGAGTTTGAAGTTAAGGAATGGTTGAGAAACCATCAAAATTGTCGCAAGTCTGATACTCGAAACCAATAACTACAAAGGCTTAGGGGAAAAATACAAATACCTTTGTAATCGGTGGAGTTTCTACTTTCAGATGCAACAGGAATTTCTCGAGTTCGTCAATCCGATCGCGAGATATGGGAGTTTGAAGTTAAGGAATGCTTGAGAAACCATCAAAATTTTCGCAAAACTGGTACTCGAAACCAATAACTGGAATGGCCTAGGGGAAAAGTACACACAACATTGTAATGGGGCGAGTTTCTACTTTCAGATGCAACAGGAATTTCTCGAGTTCGTCAATCCGTTCGCGAGATATGGGAGTTTGAAGAAAAGGAATGGTTGAGAAACCATCAAAACTTTCGCAATTCTGATGCTAGAAACGAATAACTGGAATGACCTAGGCAAAAAGTACACACACGATTGTAATCGGTCGACTTTCTACTTTCAGAAGCAACAGGAAATAATCGAATTCGTCAATCCGTTCGCGAGATGTGGGAGTTTGAAGTTAAGGAATGCTTGAGAAACCATCAAAATTTTCGCAAAACTGATACTCGAAACCAATAACTTGAATGGCCTAGGGGAAAAGTACACACACCATTGTAATGGGGCGAGTTTCTACTTTCAGATGCAACAGGAATTTCTCGAGTTCGTCAATCCGTTCGCGAGATATGGGAGTTTGAAGTTAAGGAATGGTTGAGAAACCATCAAAATTTTCGCAAGTGTGATACTCGAAGCCAATAACTACCATGGCCTAGGGGAAAAACGCACATGCCTTTGTAATCGGTCGAGTTTCTACTTTCAGATGCAACAGGAAATAATCGAGTTCGTCAATCCGTTCGCGAGATATGGGAGTTTGAAGTTAAGGAATGGTTGAGAAACCATCACAATTTTCGTAAGTCTGATACTCGAAGCCAATAACTACCATGGCCTAGGGGAAAAACGCACATGCCTTTGTAATCGGTCGAGTTTCTACTTTCAGATGCAACAGGAAATAATCGAGTTCGTCAATCCGTTCGCGAGATATGGGAGTTTGAAGTTAAGGAATGATTGAGAAACCATCAAAATTTTCACAAGTCTGATACTCGAAACCAATAACAGGAATGGCCTAGGGAAAAGTACACACACGATTGTAATCGGTCGACTTTCTACTTTCAGAAGCAACAGGAAATAATCGAATTCGTCAATCCGTTCGCGAGATGTGGGAGTTTGAAGTTAAGGAATGCTTGCGAAACCATCAAAATTTTCGCAAAACTGATACTCGAAACCAATAACTTGAATGGCCTAGGGGAAAAGTACACACACCATTGTAATGGGGCGAGTTTCTACTATCAGATGCAACAGGAATTTCTCGAGTTCGTCAATCCGTTCGCGAGATATTTGAGTTTGAAGTTAAGGAATGGTTGAGAAACCATCAAAATTTTCGCAAGTGTGATACTCGAAACCAATAACTGGAACAGCCTAGGGGAAAAGTACATACACCATTGTAATCGGGCAAGTTTCTACTTTCAGAGGCGACAGGAACTTCTCGAGTACGCCAATCCGTTCGCGAGGTATCGGAGTTTGAAGTTAAGGAATGCTTGAGAAACCATCAAAATTTTCGCAAAACTGATACTCGAAACCAATAACTACAAAGGCTTAGGGGAAGAATACACATACCTTTGTAATCGGGGGAGTTTCTACTATCAGATGCAACAGGAATTTCTCGAGTTCGTCTATCCGTTCGCGAGATATGGGAGTTTGAAATTAAGGAACGGTTGAGAAACCATCAAAATTGTCGCAAGTCTGATACTCGAAACCAATAACTACTATGGCCTAGGGCAAAAATACACATACCGTTGTAATCGGACGAGTTTCTGCTTTCAGATGCAACAGGAATTTCTCGAGTTCGTCAATCCGTTCGCGAGATATGGGAGTTTGAAGTTAAGGAACGGTTGAGAAACCGTCAAATTTGTCGCAAGTCTGATACTCGAAACCAATAACTACTATGGCCTAGGGCAAAAATACACATACCGTTGTAATCGGGCGAGTTTCTGCTTTTAGATGCAACAGTAATTTCTCGAGTTCGTCAATCCGTTCGCGAGCTATGGGAGTTTGAAATTAAGGAACGGTTGAGATACCATCAAAATTGTCGCAAGTCTGATACTCGAAACCAATAACTACTATGGCCTAGGGCAAAAATACACATACCGTTGTAATCGGACGAGTTTCTGCTTTCAGATGCAACAGGAATTTCTCGAGTTCGTCAATCCGTTCGCGAGATATGGGAGTTTGAAGTTAAGGAATGGTTGAGAAACCATCAAAACTTTCGCAATACTGATGCTAGAAACGAATAACTGGAATGACCTAGGCAAAAAGTACACACACGATTGTAATCGGTCGAGTTTCTACTTTCAGAAGTAACAGGAAATAATCGAATTCGTCAATCCGTTCGCGTGATATGGGAGTTTGAAGTTAAGGAATGCTTGAGAAACCATCAAAATTTTCGCTAGTCTGATACTCGAAACCAATAACTACTATGGCCTAGGGCAAAAATACACATACCGTTTTAATCGGACGAGTTTCTGGTTTCAGATGCAACAGGAATTTCTCGAGTTCGTCAATCCGTTCGCGAGATATGGGGGTTTGAAGTTAAGGAATGCTTGAGAAACCATCAAAATTTTCGCTAGTCTGATACTCGAAACCAATAACTACTATGGCCCAGGGCAAAAATACACATACCGTTGTAATCGGACGAGTTTCTACTTTCAGATGCAACAGGAATTCCTCGAGTTCGTCAATCCGTTCGCGAGATATGGGAGTTTGAAGTTAAGGAATGGTTGAGAAACCATCAAAATTGTCGCAAGTCTGATACTCGAAGCCAATAACTACCATGGCCTAGGGGAAAAACGCACATGCCTTTGTAATCGGTCGAGTTTCTACTTTCAGATACAACAGGAAATAATCGAGTTCGTCAATCCGTTCGCGAGATATGGGAGTTTGAAGTTAAGGAATGCTTGAGAAACCATCAAAATTTTCGCAAAACTGATACTCGAAACCAATAACTGGAATGGCCTAGGGGAAAAGTACATACACCATTGTAATCGGGCAAGTTTCTACTTTCAGAGGCGACATGAACTTCTCGAGTACGCCAATCCGTTCGCGAGGTATCGGAGTTTGAAGTTAAGGAATGGTTGAGAAACCATCAAAATTTTCGCAAGTCTGATATTCGAAACCAATAACTACAAAGGCTTAGGGGAAGAATACACATACCTTTGTAATCGGGGGACTTTCTACTTTCAGATGCAACAGGAATTTCTCGAGTTCGTCAATCCGTTCTCGAGATATGGGAGTTTGAAGTTAAGGAATGCTTGAGAAACCATCAAAATTTTCGCAAGTCTGATACTCGAAACCAATAACTGGAATGGTCTAGGGGAAAAGTACACACACCATTGTAATCGGACGTGTTTCTACTTTCAGATGCAACAGGAATTTCTCGAGTGCGTCAATCCGTTCGCGAGAAATGGGAGAATGAAGTTAAGGAATGCTTGAGAAACCATCAAAATTTTCGGTGGTCTGATACTCGAAACCAATAACTGCAACGGCCTAGGGGAAAAGTACACACACCATTGTAATAGGGCGAGTTTCTACTTTCAGATGCAACAGGAATTTCTCGAGTTCGTCATTCCGTTCGCGAGATATGGGAGTTTGAAGTTAAGGAATGGTTGAGAAACCATCACAATTTTCGCAAGTCTGATACTCGAAGCCAATAACTACCATGGCCTAGGGGAAAAAAGCACACACCTTTGCAATCGGGCGAGTTTCTACTTTCAGATGCAACAGGAATTTCTCGAGCTCGTCAATCCGTTCGCGAGATATGGGAGTTTGAAGTTAAGGAATGGTTGAGAAACCATCAAAATTTTCGAAAGTCTTATACTCGAAACCAATAACTGGAACGGCATAGGGGAAAGTACACACACCTTTGTAATCGGGCCAGTTTCTACTTTCAAGTGCAACAGGAATTTCTCGAGTTCGCCAATCCGTTCGCGAGGTATCGGAGTTTGAAGTTAAGGAATGGTTGAGAAACCATCAAAATTTTCGCAAGTCTGATACTCGAAACCAATAACTACTATGGCCTAGGGCAAAAATACACATACCGTTGTAATCGGGCGAGTTTCTGCTTTTAGATGCAACAGGAATTTCTCGAGTTCGCCAATCCGTTCGCGAGGTATCGGAGTTTGAAGTTAAGGAATGGTTGAGAAACCATCAAAATTTTCGCAATTCTGATGCTAGAAACGAATAACTGGAATGACCTAGGGGAAAAGTACATACACCATTGTAATCGGCCGTGTTTCTACTTTAAGGTGCAATAGGAAATAATCGAGTCCGCCAATCCGTTCGCGAGATATGGGAGTTTGAAAGTAAGGAACGGTTGAGAAACCATTAAAATTTTCGCAAGTCTGGTACTCGAAACCAATGACTGGAATGGCCTAGGGGAAAAATACACATACCCTTGTAATCGGGAGGGTTTCTACTTTCAGATGCAACAGACATTTTTCGGATTCGGCAATCCGTTCGCGAGATATAGTATGGGAGTTTGAAGTTAAGGAATGGTTGAGAAACCATCAAAATTTTCGCAAGTCTTATACTCGAAACCAATAACTGGAATGCCCTAGGGGAAAGTTACACCCACCATTGTAATGGGGCGAGTTTCTACTTTCAGAGGCGACAGGAACTTCTCGAGTACGCCAATCCGTTCGCGAGGTATCGGAGTTTGAAGTTAAGGAATGGTTGAGAAACCATCAAAATTTTCGCAAGTCTGATATTCGAAACCAATAACTACAAAGGCTTAGGGGAAGAATACACATACCTTTGTAATCGGACGAGCTTCTGGTTTCAGATGCAACAGGAATTGCTCGAGTTCGTCAATCCGTTCGCGAGATATGGGAGTTTGAAGTTAAGGAATCGTTGAGTAACCATCAAAATTTTCGCAATTCTGATGCTAGAATCGAATAACTGGAATGACCCAGGAGAAAAGTACACACACCATTGTAATCGGTAGACTTTCTACTTTCAGATGCAACAGGAAATAATCGAGTTCGTCAATCCGTTCGCGAGATATGGGAGTTTGAAGTTAAGGAATGCTTGAGAAACCATCAAAATTTTCGCAAAACTGATACTCGGAACCAATAACTACAAAGGCTTAGGGGAAAAATACACATACCTTTGTAATCGGGGGAGTTTCTACTTTCAGATGCAACAGGAATTTCTCGAGTTCGTCAATCCGTTCGCGAGGTATCGGAGTTTGAAGTTAAGGAATGGTTGAGAAACCATCAAAATTTTCGCAAGTCTGATACTCGAAACCAATAACTACTATGGCCTAGGGAAAAAATACACATACCGTTGTAATCGGACGAGTTTCTACTTTCAGATGCAACAGGAATTCCTCGAGTTCGTCAATCCGTTCGCGAGATATGGGAGTTTGAAGTTAAGGAATGGTTGAGAAACCATCACAATTTTCGCAAGTCTGATACTCGAAACCAATAACTACTATGGCCTAGGGCAAAAATACACATACCGTTGTAATCGGACGAGTTTCTACTTTCAGATGCAACAGGAATTCCTCGAGTTCGTCAATCCGTTCGCGAGATATGGGAGTTTGAAGTTAAGGAATGCTTGAGAAACCATCAAAATTTTCGCAAAACTGATACTCGAAACCAATAACTACAAAGGCTTAGGGGAAAAATACACATACCTTTGTAATCGGGGGAGTTTCTACTTTCAGATGCAACAGGAATTTCTCGAGTTCGTCAATCCGTTCGCGAGATATGGGAGTTTGAAATTAAGGAACGGTTGAGAAACCATCAAAATTGTCGCATGTCTGATACTCGAAACCAATAACTACTATGGCCTAGGGCAAAAATACACATACCGTTGTAATCGGGCGAGTTTCTGCTTTTAGATCCAACAGGAATTTCTCGAGTTCGTCAATCCGTTCGCGAGATATGGGAGTTTGAAATTAAGGAACGGTTGAGAAACCATCAAAATTGTCGCAAGTCTGATACTCGAAACCAATAACTACTATGGCCTAGGGCAAAAATACACACACCGTTGTAATCGGACGAGTTTCTGCTTTCAGATGCAACAGGAATTTCTCGAGTTCGTCAATCCGTTCGCGAGATATGGGAGTTTGAAATTAAGGAACGGTTGAGAAACCATCAAAATTGTCGCATGTCTGATACTCGAAACCAATAACTACTATGGCCTAGGGCAAAAATACACATACCGTTGTAATCGGGCGAGTTTCTGCTTTTAGATGCAACAGGAATTTCTCGAGTTCGTCAATCCCTTCGCGAGATATGGGAGTTTGAAATTAAGGAACGGTTGCGAAACCATCAAAATTGTCGCAAGTCTGATACTCGAAACCAATAACTACTATGGCCTATGGCAAAAATACACACACCGTTGTAATCGGACGAGTTTCTGCTTTCAGAGGCAACAGGAATTTCTCGAGTTCGTCAATCCGTTCGCGAGATATGGGAGTTTGAAGTTAAGGATCGGTTGAGAAACCATCAAAATTGTCGCAAGTCTGATACTCGAAACCAATAACTACTATGGCCTAGGGGAAAAGTACACACACCATTGTAATCGGGCAAGTTTCTGGTTTCAGATGCAAGAGGAATTTCTCGAGTTCGTCATTCCGTTCGCGAGATATGGGAGTTTGAAATTAAGGAACGGTTGAGAAACCATCAAAATTGTCGCAAGTCTGATACTCGAAACCAATAACTACTATGGCCTAGGGCAAAAATACACATACCGTTGTAATCGGGCGAGTTTCTGCTTTTAGATGCAACAGGAATTTCTCGAGTTCGTCAATCCGTTCGCGAGATATGGGAGTTTGAAGTTAAGGAATGGTAGAGAAACCATCAAAATTTTCGCAAGTGTGATACTCGAAACCAATAACTGGAACGGCCTAGGGGAAAAGTACATACACCATTGTAATCGGGCAAGTTTCTACTTTCAGAGGCGACAGGAACTTCTCGAGTACGCGAATCCGTTCGCGAGGTATCGGAGTTTGAAGTTAAGGAATGGTTGAGAAACCATCAAAATTTTCGCAAGTCTGATATTCGAAACCAATAACTACAAACGCTTAGGGGAAGAATACACATACCTTTGTAATCGGGGGAGTTTCTACTTTCAGATGCAACAGGAATTTCTCGAGTTCGTCAATCCGTTCGCGAGATATGGGAGTTTGAAGTTAAGGAATGCTTGAGAAACCATCAAAATTTTCGCAAGTCTGATACTCGAAACCAATAACTGGAATGGTCTAGGGGAAAAGTACGCACACCATTGTAATCGGACGTGTTTCTACTTTCAGATGCAACAGGAATTTCTCGAGTGCGTCAATCCGTTCGCGAGAAATGGGAGAATGAAGTTAAGGAATGCTTGAGAAACCATCAAAATTTTCGGTGGTCTGATACTCGAAACCAATAACTGCAACGGCCTAGGGGAAAAGTACACACACCATTGTAATAGGGCGAGTTTCTACTTTCAGATGCAACAGGAATTTCTCGAGTTCTTCAATCCGTTCGCGAGATATGGGAGTTTGAAATTAAGGAACGGTTGAGAAACCATCAAAATTGTCGCAAGTCTGATACTCAAAACCAATAACTACAAAGGCTTAGGGGAAAAATACACATACCATTGTAATCGGGGGAGTTTCTACTTTCAGATGCAACAGGAATTTCTCGAGTTCGTCAATCCGTTCGCGAGATATGGGAGTTTGAAATTAAGGAACGGTTGAGAAACCATCAAAATTTTCGCAAGTCTGAAACTCGAAACCAATAACTACTATGGCCTAGGGCAAAAATACACATACCGTTGTAATCGGGCGAGTTTCTGCTTTTAGATGCAACAGGAATTTCTCGAGTTCTTCAATCCGTTCGCGAGATATGGGAGTTTGAAGTTAAGGAATGGTTGAGAAACCATCAAAATTTTCGCAAGTGTGATACTCGAAACCAATAACTGGAACGGCCTAGGGGAAAAGTACATACATCATTGTAATCGGGCAAGTTTCTACTTTCAGAGGCGACAGGAACTTCTCGAGTACGCCAATCCGTTCGCGAGGTATCGGAGTTTGAAGTTAAGGAATGGTTGAGAAACCATCAAAATTTTCGCAAGTCTGATACTCGAAACCAATAACTACAAAGCCCTAGAGGAAAAATACACATACCTTTGTTATCGGGGGAGTTTCTTCTTTCAGATGCAACAGGAATTTCTCGAGTTCGTCAATCCGTTTGCGAGATATGGGAGTTTGAAATTAAGGAACGGTTGAGAAACAATCAAAATTGTCGCAAGTCTGATATTCGAAACCAATAACTACAAAGGCTTAGGGGAAAAATACACATACCTTTGTAATCGCAGGAGATTCTACTTTCAGATGCAACGGGAATTTCTCGACTTCGTCAATCCGTTCGCGAGGTATGGGAGTTTGAAGTTAAGGAATGGTTGAGAATCCTTCACAATTTTCGCAAGTCTGATACTCGAAACCAATAACTGGAATGATCTAGGGAAAAAGTACACACACCATTGTAATCGGGCAAGTTTCTACTTTCAGAGGCGACAGGAACTTCTCGAGTACGCCAATCCGTTCGCGAGGTATCGGAGTTTGAAGTTAAGGAATGGTTGAGAAACCATCAAAATTTTCGCAAAACTGATACTCGAAACCAATAACTGGAATGGCCTAGGGGAAAAGTACACACAAAATTGTAATGGGGCGAGTTTCTACTTTTAGATGCAACAGGAATTTCTCGAGTTCGTCAATCGGTTCGCGAGATATGGGAGTATGAAGTTAAGGAATGGTTGAGAAACCATCAAAATTTTCGCAAGTGTGATACTCGAAACCAATAACTGGAACGGCCTAGGGGAAAAGTACATACACCATTGTAATCGGGCAAGTTTCTACTTTCAGAGGCGACAGGAACTTCTCGAGTACGCCAATCCGTTCGCGAGGTATCGGAGTTTGAAGTTAAGGAATGGTTGAGAAACCATCAAAATTTTCGCAAGTCTGATACTCGAAACCTATAACTACTATGGCCTAGGGCAGAAATACACATACCGTTGTAATCGGACGAGCTTCTGGTTTCAGATGCAACAGGAATTTCTCGAGTTCGTCAATGCGTTCGCGAGATATGGGAATTTGAAGTTAAGGAATGGTTGAGAAACCATCAAAATTTTCGCAATTCTGATGCTAGAATCGAATAACTGGAATGACCTAGGGGAAAAGTACACACACCATTGTAATCGGTAGACTTTCTACTGTCAGATGCAACAGGAAATAATCGAGTGCGTCAATCCGTTCGCGAGATATGGGAGTTTGAAACTAGGGAACGGTTGAGAAACCATCAAAATTTTCGCAAGTCTGATACTCGAAATCAATAACTACTATGGCCTAGGGCAAAAATACACAAACAGTTGTAATCGGACGAGTTTCTGGTTTCAGATGCAACAGGAATTTCTCGAGTTCGTCAATCCGTTCGCGAGATATGGGATTTTGAAGTTAAGGAATGCTTGAGAAACCATCACAATTTTCACAAGTCTGATACTCGAAACCAATAACTACCATGGCCTAGGGGAAAAATGCACATTCCTTTGTAATCGGGCGAGTTTCTACTTTCAGATGCAACAGGAATTTCTCGAGTTCGTCACACCGTTCGCGAGATATGGGAGTTTGAAGTTAAGGAATGGTTGAGAAACCATCAAAATTTTCGCAATTCTGATGCTAGAATCGAATAACTGGAATGACCTACGGGAAAAGTACACACACCATTGTAATCGGTCGTGTTTCTACTTTAAGGTGCAACAGGAAATAATCGAGTTCGCCAATCCGTTCGCGAGATATGGGAGTTTGAAATTAAGGAACGGTTGAGAAACCATCAAAATTTTCGCAAGTCTGATACTCGAAACCAATAACTGGAATGGCCTAGGGGAAAAAAACACATACCCTTGTAATCGGGAGAGTTTCTACTTTCAGATGCAACAGACATTTTTCGGATTCGGCAATCCGTTCGCGAGATATGTGAGTTTGAAGTTAAGGAATGCTTGAGAAACCATCAAAATTTGCGCAAGTCTGTTACGCGAAACCAATGACTACAAAGGCCTAGGGGAAAAATACACATACCTTTGTAATCGGGCGAGTTTCTACTTTCAGATGCAACTGGAATTTCTTGAGTTCGTCAATCCGTTCGCGAGATATGGGAGTTTGAAGTTAAGGAAAGGTTGAGAAACCATCAAAATTTTAGCAAGTCTGATACTCGAAACCAATAACTACTGTGGCCTAGGGCAAAAACACACATACCATTGTAATCGAGCGAGTTTCTGCTTTCAGATGCAAGAGGAATTTCTCGAGTTCGTCAATCCGTTCGCGAGATATGGGAGTTTGAAGTTAAGGAAAGGTTGGGAAACCATCAAAATTTTCGCAAGTCTGATACTCGAAACCAATAACTACAATAGCCTAGGGGAAAAATACACATACCGTTGTAATCGGGAGAGTTTCTACTTTCAGATGCAACAGAAATTTTTCGGATTCGGCAATCTGTTCGCGAGATATGTGAGTTTGAAGTTAAGGAATGGTTGGGAAACCATCAAAATTTTCGCAAGCCTGATACTCGAAACCAATAACTACAATAGCCTAGGGGAAAAATACACATACCGTTGCAATCGGGAGAGTTTCTGCTTTCAGATGCAATAGGAAATTCTCGAGTTCGTCAATCCGTTCGCGAGATATGGGAGTTTGAAGTTAAGGATAGGTTGAGAAACCATCATAATTTTCGCAAGTCTGATACTCGAAACCAATAACTGGAATGGCCTAGGGGATAAGTACAGACACCATTGTAATCGGGCGAGTTTCTACTTTCAGATGCAACAGGAATTTCTCGAGTTCGTCAATCCGTTCGCGAGATATGTGAGTTTGAAGTTAAGGAATGGTTGAGAAACCATCAAAATTTTCGCAAGTCTGATACTCGAAACCAACAACTACAAAGGCTTAGGGGAAAAATACACACACCGTTGTAATCGGGAGAGTTTCTACTTTCAGATGCAACAGAAATTTTTCGGATTCGTCAATGCGTTCGCGAAATATCGGAGTTTGGAGTTAAGAGATGGTTGAGAAACCATCAAAATTTTCGCAATTCTGATGCTAGAAACGAAAAACTGGAATGGCCTAGGGAAAAGTACACAAACCAATGTAATCGGGCGAGTTTCTACTTTCAGATGCAACAGGAATTTCTCGAGTTCGCCAATCGGTTCGCGAAGTTTGGGTGTTTGAAATTAAGGAATGGTTGAGAAACCATCAAAATTTTCGCAGGTCTGATACTCGAAAACAATAATTGAAGCGCCCCAGGGGAAAAGTACACACACCATTGTAATCGGGCGGCTTTCAACATTCAGATGCAACAGGAATTTCTCGAGTTCGTCAATCCGTTCGCGAGATATGTGAGTTTGAAGTTAAGGAATGGTTGAGAAACCATCAAAATTTTCGCAATTCTGATGCTAGAAACGAAAAACTGGAATGGCCTAGGGGAAAAGTACACAAACCAATGTAATCGGGAGAGTTTCTACTTTCAGATGCAACAGAAATTTTTCGGATTCGGCAATCTGTTCGCGAGATATGTGAGTTTGAAGTTAAGGAATGGTTGGGAAACCATCAAAATTTTCGCAAGTCTGATACTCGAAACCAATAACTACAATAGGCTAGGGGAAAAATAGACATACCGTTGTAATCGGGAGAGTTTCAACTTTCAGATGCAACAGAAATTTTTCGGATTCGTCAATGCGTTCGTGAAATATCGGAGTTTGGAGTTAAGAGATGGTTGAGAAACCATCAAAATTTTCGCAATTCTGATGCTATAAACGAAAAACTGGAATGGCCTAGGGAAAAAGTACACACACCATTGTAATCGGTCGAGTTTCTACTTTCAGATGCAACAGGAATTTCTCGAGTACGCCAATCCGTTCGCGAAGTATGGGAGTTCGAAATTAAGGAACGGTTGAGAAACCATCAAAATTTTCGCAAGTCTGATACTCGAAACCAATAACTACTATGGCCTAGGGCAAAAATACACATACCGTTGTAATCGGACGAGTTTCTGGTTTCAGATGCAACAGGAATTTCTCGAGTTCGTCAATCCGTTCGCGAGATATGGGAGTTTGAACTTAAGGAATGGTTGAGAAACCATCACAATTTTCGCAAGTCTGATACTCGAAACCAATAACTACTGTGGCCTAGGGCAAAAATACACATACCATAGTAATCGAGCGAGTTTCTGCTTTCAGATGCAAGGGGAATTTCTCGAGTTCGTCAATCCGTTCGCGAGATATGGGAGTTTGAAATTAAGGAATGGTTGGGAAACCATCAAAATTTTCGCAAGTCTGATACTCGAAACCAACAACTACAAAGGCTTAGGGGAAAAATACACATACCGTTGTAATCGGGAGAGTTTCTACTTTCAGATGCAACAGAAATTTTTCGGATTCGTCAATGCGTTCGCGAAATATCGGAGTTTGGAGTTAAGAGATGGTTGAGAAACCATCAAAATTTTCGCAAGTCTGGAACTCGAAACCAATAACTACAAAGCCCTAGGGGAAAAATACATATACCTTTGTAATCGGGCGAGTTGATACTTTCAGATGCAACAGGAATTTCTCGAGTTCGTCAATCCGTTCGCGAGATATGGGAGTTTGAAGTTGAGGAATGGTTGAGAAACCATCAAAATTTTCGCAATTCTGATGCTAGAAACGAATAACTGGAATGACCTAGGGGAAAAGTAAACACACCATTGTAATCGGACGTGTTTCTACTTTAAGGTGCAACAGGAAATAATCGAGTTCGCCAATCCGTTCGCGAGATATGGGAGTTTGAAGTTAAGGAATGGTTGAGAAACCAACAAAGTTTTCGCAAATCTGATACTCGAAACCATTAACTGGAATGCCCTAGGGGAAAAGTACACAGACCATTTTAATCGAGCGTGCTTCTACTTTCAGATGCAACAGGAATTTCTCGAGTTCGTCAATCCGTTCGCGAGATATGGGAGTTTGAAGTTAAGGAATGGTTGAGACCACCATCAAAATTTTCGCATTTCTGATGCTAGAAACGAATAACTGGAATGACCTAGCGGAAAAGTACAAAAACCATTCTAATCGGTTGAGTTTCTACTTTCAGATGCAACAGGAAATAATCGAGTTCGTCAATCCGTTCGCGAGATATGGGAGTTAGAAGTTAAGGAATGCTTGAGAAACCATCAAAATTGTCTTAAGTCTGATACGCGAAACCAATAACTACAATGGCCTAGGGCAAAAATACACATACCGTTGTAATCGGGCGAGTTTCTGCTTTCAGATGCAATAGGAAATTCTGGAGTTCGTCAATCTGTTCGCGAGATATGGGAGTTTGAAGTTACGGAATGTTTGAGAAACCATCAAAATTTTCGCTGGTCTGATACTCGAAACCTATAACTGGAATGGCCTAGGGGAAAAGTACATACACCACTGTAATCGGGCGAGTTTCCACTTTCAGATGCAACAGGAATTTCTCGAGTTCGCCAATCCGTTCGCGAGGTATGGGAGTTTGAAGTTAAGGAATGGTTGAGAAACCATAAAAATTTTCGCATGTCTGATACTCGAAACCAATAACTACTATGGCCTAGGGCCAAAATACACATACCGTTGTAATCGGACGAGTTTCTGGTTTCAGATGCAACAGGAATTTCTCGAGTTCGTCAGCCGTTCCCGACATATGGGAGTTTGAAGTTAAGGAATGGTTGAGAAACCATCAAAATTTTCGCTGGTCTGGTACTCGAAACCGATAATTGGAATGGCCTAGGGGAAAAGTACACACACCATTGTAACCGGGCGAGTTTCTACTTTCAGATGCAACAGGAATTTCTCGAGTTCGTCAACCGTTCGCAAGATATGGGTGTTTGAAGTTAAGGAATGGTTGAGAAACCATTAAAATTTTCGCATTTCTGATGCTAGAAACGAATAACTGGAATGACCTAGCGGAAAAGTACACACACCATTCTAATCGGTCGAGTTTCTACTTTCAGATGCCACAGGAAATAATCGAGTTCGTCAATCCGTTCGCGAGATATGGGAGTTAGAAGTTAAGGAATGCTTGAGAAACCATCAAAATTTTCGCAAGTCTGATACTCGAAACCAATAACTACTATGGCCTAGGGCAAAAATACACATGCCGTTGTAATCGGGAGGGTTTCTTCTTCCAGTGGCAATGGGAATTTCTCGTGTTCGTCAATCCGTTCACGAGATATGGGAGCTTGAAGTTAAGGAATTGTTGAGAAACCATCACAATGTTCGCAAGTCTGATACTCGAAACCAATAACTACTATGGCCTAGGGGAAAAATACACATACCGTTGTAATCGGGCGAGTTTCTACTACCAGATGCAACCGGAAGTCCTCGAGTTCGTCAATCCGTTCGCGAGGTATGGGAGTTTGAAGTTAAGGAATGGTTGAGAAACCATCAAAATTTTGGCAAGTCTGATATTCGAGACCAATGACTACTATGGCCTAGGGCAAAAATACACATACCTTTTTAATCGGGCGTGTTTCTACTTTCAGATGCAACAGGAATTTCTCGAGTTCGTCAATCCGTTCGCGAGATATGGGAGTTTGAAGTTAAGGAATGCTTGAGATACCATCAAAATTGTCTTAAGTCTGATACGCGAAACCAATAACTACAATGGCCTAGGGCAAAAATACACATACCGGTGTAATCGGGCGAGTTTCTGCTTTCAGATGCAATAGGAAATTCTGGAGTTCGTTAATCTGTTCGCGAGATATGGGAGTTTGAAGTTACGGAATGTTTGAGAAACCATCAAAATTTTCGCTGGTCTGATACTCGAAACCTATAACTGGAATGGCCTAGGGGAAAAGTACATACACCATTGTAATTGGGCGAGTTTCCACTTTCAGATACAACAGGAATTTCTCGAGTTCGCCAATCCGTTCGCGAGGTATGGGAGTTTGAAGTTAAGGAATCGTTGAGGAACCATCAAAATTTTCGCAAGTCAGATACTCGAAACCAATAACTACAAAGGCCTAGGGGAAAAATACACATAGCTTTGTAATCGGGCGAGTTTCTACTTTCAGATGCAACAGGAATTTCTCGAGTTCCTCAATCCGTTCGCGAGATATTGGAGTTTGAAGTTAAGGAATGCTTGAGAAATCATCAAAATTTTCGCAAGTCTGATACGCGAAACCAATAACTACAATGGCCTAGGGCAAAAATACACATACCGTTGTAATCGGGCGAGTTTCTGCTTTCAGAACGCAATAGGAAATTCTGGAGTTCGTTAATCTGTTCGCGAGATATGGGAGTTTGAAGTTCAGGAATGGTTGAGAAACCATCAAAATTTTCACAAGTCTGACACTCGAAACCAATAACTACAATGGCCTAGGGTAAAAATACACGTACCGTTGTAATCGGGAGAGTTTGTACTTTCAGATGCACGGAAATTTTTCGCATTCGTCAAACCGTTCGCAAAATATCGGAGATTGGAGTTAAGAGATGGTTGAGAAACCATCAAAATTTTCGCAATTCTGATGCTAGAATCGAATAACTGGAATGACCTACGGGAAAAGTACACACACCATTGTAATCGGTCGTGTTTCTACTTTAAGGTGCAACAGGAAATAATCGAGTTCGCCAATCCGTTCGCGAGATATGGGAGTTTGAAATTAAGGAACGGTTGAGAAACCATCAAAATTTTCGCAAGTCTGATACTCGAAACCAATAACTGGAATGGCCTAGGGGAAACAAACACATACCCTTGTAATCGGGAGAGTTTCTACTTTCAGATGCAACAGACATTTTTCGGATTCGGCAATCCGTTCGCGAGATATGTGAGTTTGAAGTTAAGGAATGCTTGAGAAACCATCAAAATTTGCGCAAGTCTGTTACGCGAAACCAATGACTACAAAGGCCTAGGGGAAAAATACACATACCTTTGTAATCGGGCGAGTTTCTACTTTCAGATGCAACTGGAATTTCTTGAGTTCGTCAATCCGTTCGCGAGATATGGGAGTTTGAAGTTAAGGAAAGGTTGAGAAACCATCAAAATTTTAGCAAGTCTGATACTCGAAACCAATAACTACTGTGGCCTAGGGCAAAAACACACATACCATTGTAATCGAGCGAGTTTCTGCTTTCAGATGCAAGAGGAATTTCTCGAGTTCGTCAATCCGTTCGCGAGATATGGGAGTTTGAAGTTAAGGAAAGGTTGGGAAACCATCAAAATTTTCGCAAGTCTGATACTCGAAACCAATAACTGCAGTAGCCTAGGGGAAAAATACACATACCGTTGTAATCGGGAGAGTTTCTACTTTCAGATGCAACAGAAATTTTTCGGATTCGGCAATCTGTTCGCGAGATATGTGAGTTTGAAGTTAAGGAATGGTTGGGAAACCATCAAAATTTTCGCAAGCCTGATACTCGAAACCAGTAACTACAATAGCCTAGGGGAAAAATACACATACCGTTGCAATCGGGAGAGTTTCTGCTTTCAGATGCAATAGGAAATTCTCGAGTTCGTCAATCCGTTCGCGAGATATGGGAGTTTGAAGTTAAGGATAGGTTGAGAAACCATCAAAATTTTCGCAAGTCTGATACTCGAAACCAATAACTGGAATGGCCTAGGGGATAAGTACAGACACCATTGTAATCGGGCGAGTTTCTACTTTCAGATGCAACAGGAATTTCTCGAGTTCGTCAATCCGTTCGCGAGATATGTGAGTTTGAAGTTAAGGAATGGTTGAGAAACCATCAAAATTTTCGCAAGTCTGATACTCGAAACCAACAACTACAAAGGCTTAGGGGAAAAATACACACACCGTTGTAATCGGGAGAGTTTCTACTTTCAGATGCAACAGAAATTTTTCGGATTCGTCAATGCGTTCGCGAAATATCGGAGTTTGGAGTTAAGAGATGGTTGAGAAACCATCAAAATTTTCGCTATTCTGATGCTAGAAACGAAAAACTGTAATGGCCTAGGGGAAAAGTTCACATACCGTTGTAATCGGACGAGCTTCTGGTTTCAGATGCAACAGGAATTTCTCGAGTTCGTCAATCCGTTCGCGAGATATGGGAGTTTGAAGTTAAGGAATCGTTGAGAAACCATCAAAATTTTCGCAATTCTGATGCTAGAAACGAATAACTGGAATGACCTAGGGGGAAAATACACATACCTTTGTAATCGGGCGAGTTTCTACTTTCAGATGCAACAGGAATTTCTCGAGTTCGTCAATCCGTTCGCTATATATGGGAGTTTGAAGTTAAGGAATGGTTGAGAAACCATCACAATTTTCGCAAGTCTGATACGCGAAACCAACAACTAGCATGGCCTAGGGGAAAAATGCACATACCTTTGTAATCGGGCGAGATTCTACTTTCAGATGCAACAGGAATTTCTCGATTTCGTCAATCCGTTCGCGAGATATGGGAGTTTGAAGTTAAGGAATGCTTGAGAAACCATCAAAATTTTCGCAAGTCTGAAACTCGAAACCAATAACTACAAAGCCCTAGGGGAAAAATACACATACGTTTGTAATCGGGCGAGTTTATACTTTCACATGCAACAGGAATTGATCGAGCTCGTTAATCCGTACGCGAGATATGGGAGTTTGAAGTTGAGGAATGGTTGAGAAACCATCAAAATTTTCGCAATTCTGATGCTAGAAACGAATAACTGGAATGACCTAGGGGAAAAGTACATACACCTTTATAATCGGCCGTGTTTCTACTTTAAGGTGCAACAGGAAATAATCGAGTTCGCCAATCCGTTCGCGAGATATGGGAGTTTGAAAGTAAGGAACGGTTGAGAAACCATTAAAATTTTCGCAAGTCTGGTACTCGAAACCAATAACTGGAATGGCCTAGGGGAAAAATACACATACCCTTGTAATCGGTAGGGTTTCTACTTTCAGATGCAACAGACATTTTTCGGATTCGGCAATCCGTTCGCGAGATATGTGAGTTTGAAGTTAAGGAATGGTTGGGAAACCATCAAAATTTTCTCAAGTCTGATACTCGAAACCAATAACTACAATAGCCTAGGGGAAAAATACACATACCGTTGCAATCGGGAGAGTTTCTGCTTTCAGATGCAATAGGAAATTCTCGAGTTCGTCAATCCGTTCGCGAGATATGGGAGTTTGAAGTTAAGGAAAGGTTGGGAAACCATCACGATTTTCGCAAGTCTGATACTCGAAACCAATAACTACCATGGCCTAGGGGAAAAATACACATACCCTTGTAATCGGGAGAGTTTCTACTTTCAGATGCAACAGACATTTTTCGGATTCGGCAATCTGTTCGCGAGATATGTGAGTTTGAAGTTAAGGAATGGTTGGGAAACCATCAAAATTTTCGCAAGCCTGATACTCGAAACCAATAACTACAATAGCCTAGGGGAAAAATACACATACCGTTGCAATCGGGAGAGTTTCTGCTTTCAGATGCAATAGGAAATTCTCGAGTTCGTCAACCCGTTCGCGAGATATGGGAGTTTGAAGTTAAGGAATGGTTGTGAAACCATCAAAATTTTCGCAAGTCTGATACTCGAAACCAAGAACTGGAATGGCCTAGGGAATAAGTACACACACCATTGTAATCGGGCGAGTTTCTACTTTCAGATGCAACAGGAATTTCTCGAGTTCGTCATTCCGTTCGCGAGATATGGTAGTTTGAATTTAAGGAACGGTTGAGAAACCATCAAAATTTTCGCAAGTCTGATACTCGAAACCAATAACTACAAAGGCTTAGGGGAAAAAAAAACATACCGTTGTAATCGGGAGAGTTTCTTCTTCCAGATGCAACCGGAATATCTCGTGTTCGTCAATTAGTTCGCCAGATATGGGAGTTTGAAGTTAAGAAATGGTTGAGGAACCATCACAATTTTCGCAAGTCTGATACTCGAAACCAATAACTAATATGGCCTAGGGGAAAAATACACATACCTATGTAAACGGGCGACTTTCTTCTTTCAGATGCAGCAGGAATTTCTCGAGTTCGTCAATCCGTTCGCGAGATATGTGAGTTTGAAGTTAAGGAATGGTTGAGAAACCATCAAAATTTTGGCAATTCCGATGCTAGAAACGAATAACTGGAATGACCTAGGGAAAAAGTACACACACCATTGTAATCGGTCGAGTTTCTACTTTCAGATGCAACAGGAAATAATCGAGTTCGTCAATTCGTTCGCGAAATATGGGAGTTTGAAGTTAAGGAATGCTTGAGAAACCATCAATATTTACGCAAGTCTGATACGCGAAACCAATGACTACAAAGCCCTAGGGGAAAATACACATACCATTGTAATCGGGCGAGTTGATACTTTCAGATGCAACAGGAATTTCTCGAGTTCGTCAATCCGTTCGCGAGATATGGGAGTTTGAAGTTGAGGAATGGTTGAGAAACCATCAAAATTTTCGCAATTCTGATGCTAGAAACGAATAACTGGAATGACCTAGGGGAAAAGTACACACACCATTGTAATCGGACGTGTTTCTACTTTAAGGTGCAACAGGAAATAATCGAGTTCGCCAATCCGTTCGCGAGATATGGGAGTTTGAAATTAAGGAACGGTTGAGAAACCATCAAAATTTTCGCAAGTCTGATACTCGAAACCAATAACTGGATAGGCCTAGGGGCAAAATACACATACCCTTGTAATCGGGAGAGTTTCTACTTTCAGATGCAACAGACATTTTTCGGATTCGGCAATCCGTTCGCGAGATATGTGAGTTTGAAGTTAAGGAATGCTTGAGAAACCATCAAAATTTTCGCTGGTCTGATACTCGGAACCAATAATTGGAACGGGCTAGGGGAAAAGTACACAAACCATTGTAATCGGGCGGGTTTCTACATTCAGATGCAACAGGAATTTCTCGAGTTCGTCAACCCGTTCGCGAGATATGTGAGTTTGAAGTTAAGGAATGGTTGAGAAACCATCAAAATTGTCGCGAGTCTGATACTCGAAACCAACAACTACAAAGGCTTGGGGGAAAAATTCACATACCATTGTAATCGGGAGAGTTTCTACTTTCGGATGCAACAGAAATTTTTTCGGATTCGTCAATGCGTTCGCGAAATATCGGAGTTTGGAGTTAAGAGATGGTTGAGAAACCATCAAAATTTTCGCAATTCTAATGCTAGAAACGAAAAACTGGAATGGCCTAGGGGAAAAGTATACAAACCAATGTAATCGGGCGAGTTTCTACTTTCAGATGCAACAGGAATTTCTCGAGTTAGCCAATCCGTTTCCGAGGTATGGGAGTTTGAAGTTAAGGAATGGTTGAGAAACCAACAAAGTTTTCGCAAATCTGATACTCGAAACCATTAACTGGAATGCCCTAGGGGAAAAGTACACAGACCATTTTAATCGAGCGTGCTTCTACTTTCAGATGCAACAGGAATTTCTCGAGTTCGTCAATCCGTTCGCGAGATATGGGAGTTTGAAGTTAAGGAATGGTTGAGACCACCATCAAAATTTTCGCATTTCTGATGCTAGAAACGAATAACTGGAATGACCTAGCGGAAAAGTACAAAAACCATTCTAATCGGTTGAGTTTCTACTTTCAGATGCAACAGGAAATAATCGAGTTCGTCAATCCGTTCGCGAGATATGGGAGTTAGAAGTTAAGGAATGCTTGAGAAACCATCAAAATTGTCTTAAGTCTGATACGCGAAACCAATAACTACAATGGCCTAGGGCAAAAATACACATACCGTTGTAATCGGGCGAGTTTCTGCTTTCAGATGCAATAGGAAATTCTGGAGTTCGTCAATCTGTTCGCGAGATATGGGAGTTTGAAGTTACGGAATGTTTGAGAAACCATCAAAATTTTCGCTGGTCTGATACTCGAAACCTATAACTGGAATGGCCTAGGGGAAAAGTACATACACCACTGTAATCGGGCGAGTTTCCACTTTCAGATGCAACAGGAATTTCTCGAGTTCGCCAATCCGTTCGCGAGGTATGGGAGTTTGAAGTTAAGGAATGGTTGAGAAACCATAAAAATTTTCGCATGTCTGATACTCGAAACCAATAACTACTATGGCCTAGGGCCAAAATACACATACCGTTGTAATCGGACGAGTTTCTGGTTTCAGATGCAACAGGAATTTCTCGAGTTCGTCAGCCGTTCCCGACATATGGGAGTTTGAAGTTAAGGAATGGTTGAGAAACCATCAAAATTTTCGCAAGTCTGATACTCGAAACCAATAACTGGAATGGCCTAGGGGAAAAGTACACACACCGTTGTAATGGGGCGAGTTTCTACTTTCAAATGCAACAGGAATTTCTCGAGTTCGTCAATCCGTTCGCGAGATATGGGAGTTTGAAGTTAAGGAATGGTTGAGGAACCATCAAAATTTTCGCTGGTCTGGTACTCGAAACCGATAATTGGAATGGCCTAGGGGAAAAGTACACACACCATTGTAACCGGGCGAGTTTCTACTTTCAGATGCAACAGGAATTTCTCGAGTTCGTCAGCCGTTCCCGACATATGGGAGTTTGAAGTTAAGGAATGGTTGAGAAACCATCAAAATTTTCGCAAGTCTGATACTCGAAACCAATAACTGGAATGGCCTAGGGGAAAAGTACACACACCGTTGTAATGGGGCGAGTTTCTACTTTCAAATGCAACAGGAATTTCTCGAGTTCGTCAAACCGTTCGCAAAATATCGGAGATTGGAGTTAAGAGATGGTTGAGAAACCATCAAAATTTTCGCAATTCTGATGCTAGAAACGAATAACTGGAATGGCCTAGTGGAAAAATACACACACCATTGTAATCGTGCGAGTTTCTACTTTCACATGCAACAGGAATTTCTCGAGTTCGTCAATCCGTTCGCGAAATATAGGAGCTTGAAGTTAAGGAATGGTTGAGAAACCATCAAAATTTTCGCAAGTCTGATACTCGAAACTAATAACTGGAATCGCCTAGGGGAAAAGTACACACACCATTGTAATCGGGCGAGTTTCTACTTTCAGATGCAACAGGAATTTCTCGAGTTCGTCAGTCCGTTCGCGAGGTATGGGAGTTTGAAGTTAAGAAATGGTTGAGAAACCATCAAAATTTTCGCAAGTCTGATACTCGAAACAAATAACTACAATGGCCTAGGGTAAAAATTCACATACCGTTGTAATCGGGAGGGTTTGTACTTTCAGATGCACGGAAATTTTTCGCAATCGTCAAACAGTTCGCAAAATATCGGAGTTTGCAGTTAAGAGATGGTTGAGAAACCATCAAAATTTTCGCAATTCTGATGCTAGAAACGCAAAACTGGAATGGCCTAGTGGAAAAATACACACACCATTGTAATCGGGCGAGTTTCTACTTTCACATCCAACAGGAATTTCTCGAGTTCGTCAATCCGTTCGCGAAATATCGGAGTTTGGAGTTAAGAGATAGTTGAGAAACCATCAAAATTTTCGCAATTCTGATGCTAGAAACGAATTACTGGAATGGCCTAGGGGAAAAGTAGACAAACCATTATAATCGGACGCGTTTCACCTTTCAGATGCAACAAGAATTATACGAGTTCGTCAATCCGTTCGCGAGATAAGGGAGTTTGAAGTTAAGGAATGGTTGAGAAACCATCAAAATTTTCGCAAGTCTGATACTCGAAACCAATAACTACAAAGCCCTAGGGGAAAAATACACATACCTTTGTAATCGGGCGAGTTTATACTTTCAGATGCAACAGGAATTTCTCGAGTTCGCCAATCCGTTCGCGTGGTATCGGAGTTTGAAGTTAAGGAATGGTTGAGAAACCATCAAAATTTTCGCAATTCTGATGCTAGAAACGAATAACTGGAATGACCTAGGGAAAAAGTACACACACCATTGTAATCGGTCGACTTTCTACTTTCAGATGCAACAGGAAATAATCGAGTTTGTCAATCCGTTCGCGAGATATGGGAGTTTGGAATTAAGGAATGGTTGAGAAACCATATAAATTTTCGCCGGTCTGATACTCGAAACCAATAACTGGAATGACCTGGGGGAAAAGTACACACACCATTGTAATCGGTCGACTTTCTACATTCAGATGCAACAGGAAATAATCGAGTTCGTCATTCCGTTCGCGAGATATGGGTGTTTGAAGGTAAGGAATGGTTGAGAAACAATCACAATTTTCGCAAGTCTGATACTCGAAACCAATAACTACTGTGGCCTAGGGGAAAAATACACATACCTTTGTATTTGGGCGAGTTTCTACTTTCAGATGCAACAGGAATTTCTCGAGTATGTCAATCCGTTCGCGAGATATGGGAGTTTGAAGTTAAGGAATGGTTGAGAAGCCATCAAAATTTTCGCAATTCTGATGCTAGAAACGAATAACTGGAATGACCTAGGGGAAAAGTATACACACCATTGTAATCGGTCGAGTTTCTACTTTCAGATGCAACAGGAAATAATCGCGTTCTTCAATCCGTTCGCGAGATATGGGAGTTTGAAGTTAAGGAATGCTTGAGAAACCATCAAAATTTTCGCAAGTCTGACACTCGAAACCAATAACTACCATGGCCTAGGGGAAAAATGCACATTCCTTTGTAATCGGGCGAGTTTCTACTTTCAGATGCAACAGGAATTTCTCGAGTTCGTCACAACGTTCGCGAGATATGGGAGTTTGAAGTTAAGCAATGTTTGAGAAACCATCAAAATTTTCGCAATTCTGATGCTAGAATCGAATAACTGGAATGACCTAGGGGAAAAGTACACACACCATTGTAATCGGTCGTGTTTCTATAATACTTTAAGGTGCAACAGGAAATAATCGAGTTCCCCAATCCGTTCGCGAGATATGGGAGTTTGAAATTAAGGAACGGTTGAGAAACCATCAAAATTTTCGCAAGTCTGATACTCGAAACCAATAACTGGAATGGCCTAGGGGAAAAATACACATACCCTTGTAATCGGGAGAGTTTCTACTTTCAGATGCAACAGACATTTTTCGGATTCGGAAATCCGTTCGCGAGATATGTGAGTTTGAAGTTAAGGAATGCTTGAGAAACCATCAAAATTTGCGCAAGTCTGTTACGCGAAACCAATGACTACAAAGGCCTAGGGGAAAAATACACATACCTTTGTAATCGGGCTAGTTTCTACTTTCGGATGCAACAGGAATTTCTCGAGTTCGTCAATCCGTTCGCGCGATATGGGAGTTTGAAGTTAAGGAAAGGTTGGGAAACCATCAAAATTTTCGCAAGTCTGATACTCGAAACCAATAACTACAATAGCCTAGGGGAAAAATACACATACCGTTGTAATCGGGAGAGTTTCTGCTTCCAGATGCAATAGGAAATTCTCGAGAACGTCAATCCGTTCGCGAGATATGTGAGTTTGAAGTTAAGGAATGGTTGAGAAACCATCAAAATTTTCGCAAGTCTGATTCTCGAAACCAACAACTACAAAGGCTTAGGGGAAAAGTAGACATACCGTTGTAATCGGGAGAGTTTCTATTTTCAGATGCAACAGACATTTTTCGGATTCGGCAATCCGTTCGCGAGATATGTGAGTTTGAAGTTAAGGAATGCTTGAGAAACCATCAAAATTTGCGCAAGTCTGATACGCGAAACCAATGACTACAAAGGCCTAGGGGAAAAATACACACACCATTGTAATCGGGCGGGTTTCAACATTCAGATGCAACAGGAATTTCTCGAGTTCGTCAATCCGTTCGCGAGATATGTGAGTTTGAAGTTAAGGAATGGTTGAGAAACCATCAAAATTTTCGCAAGTCTGATTCTCGAAACCAACAACTACAAAGGCTTAGGGGAAAAGTAGACATACCGTTGTAATCGGGAGAATTTCTATTTTCAGATGCAACAGACATTTTTCGGATTCGGCAATCCGTTCGCGAGATATGTGAGTTTGAAGTTAAGGAATGCTTGAGAAACCATCAAAATTTGCGCAAGTCTGATACGCGAAACCAATGACTACAAAGGCCTAGGGGAAAAATACACATACCTTTGTAATCGGGCGAGTTTCTACATTCAGATGGAACAGGAATTTCTTGAGTTCGTCAATCCGTTCGCGAGATATGGGAGTTTGAAGTTAAGGAAAGGATGAGAAATCATCAAAATTTTCGCAAGTCTGATTCTCGAAACCAACAACTACAAAGGCTTAGGGGAAAAGTAGACATACCGTTGTAATCGGGAGAGTTTCTACTTTCAGATGCAACAGACATTTTTCGGATTCGGCAATCCGTTCGCGAGATGTGTGAGTTTGAAGTTAAGGAATGCTTGAGAAACCATCAAAATTTGCGCAAGTCTGATACGCGAAACCAATGACTACAAAGGCCTAGGGGAAAAATACACATACCTTTGTAGTCGGGCGAGTTTCTACATTCAGATGGAACAGGAATTTCTTGAGTTCGTCAATCCGTTCGCGAGTTATGGGAGTTTGAAGTTAAGGAAAGGTTGAGAAACCATCAAAATTTTCGCAAGTCTGATACTCGAAACCAATAACTACTGTGGCCTAGGGCAAAAATACACATACCATTGTAATCGAGCGAGTTTCTGCTTTCAGATGCAAGAGGAATTTCTCGAGTTCGTCAATCCGTTCGCGAGATATGGGAGTTTGAAGTTAAGGAATGGTTGAGAAACCATCAAAATTTTCGCAAGTCTGATTCTCGAAACCAACAACTACAAAGGCTTAGGGGAAAAGTAGACATACCGTTGTAATCGGGAGAGTTTCTACTTTCAGATGCAACAGACATTTTTCGGATTCGGCAATCCGTTCGCGAGATATGTGAGTTTGAAGTTAAGGAATGCTTGAGAAACCATCAAAATTTGCGCAAGTCTGATACGCGAAACCAATGACTACAAAGGCCTAGGGGAAAAATACACATACCTTTGTAATCGGGCGAGTTTCTACATTCAGATGGAACAGGAATTTCTTGAGTTCGTCAATCCGTTCGCGAGATATGGGAGTTTGAAGTTAAGGAAAGGTTGAGAAACCATCAAAATTTTCGCAAGTCTGATACTCGAAACCAATAACTACTGTGGCCTAAGGCAAAAATACACATACCATTGTAATCGAGCGAGTTTCTGCTTTCAGATGCAAGAGGAATTTCTCGAGTTCGTCAATCCGTTCGCGAGATATGGGAGTTTGAAGTTAAGGAATGGTTGTGAAACCATCAATATTTTCGCAAGTCTGATACTCGAAACCAATAACAACTATGGCCTAGGGCAAAAATACACATACCGTTGTAATCGGACGAGTTTCTGGTTTCAGATGCAACAGGAAATAATCGAGTTCGTCAATCGGTTCGCGAGATATGGGAGTTTGAAGTTAAGGAATGGTTGACAAACCATCAAAATTTTCGCAAGTGTGATACTCGAAACCAATTACTGCAATGGCCTAGGGGAAAAGTACACACACCATTGTAATGGGGCGAGTTTCTACTTTCAGATGCAACAGGAATTCCTCGAGTGCGTCAATCCGTTCGCGAGATATGGGAGTTTGAAAATGAGGAATGGTTGAGAGACCATCACAATTTTCGCAAGTCTGATAGTCGAAACCAATAACTACTATGGCCTAGGGGAAAAATGCACATATCTTTGTAATCGGGCGAGTTTCTACTTTCAGATGCAACAGGAATTTCTCGAGTTCGTCAATCCGTTCGCGAGATATGGGAGTTTGAAGTTAAGGAATGGTTGAGAAACCATCAAAATTTTCGCAATTCTGATGCTAGAAGCGAATAACAGGAATGACCTGGGGGAAAAGTACACACACCATTGTAATCGGTCGACTTTCTACTTTCAGATGCAACAGGAAATAATCGAGTTCGTCAATCCGTTCGCGAGATATGGGTGTTTGAAGGTAAGGAATGGTTGAGAAACCATCAAAATTTTCGCCGGTCTGATACTCGAAACCAATACCTGGAATGACCTGGGGGAAAAGTACACACACCATTGTAATCGGTCGACTTTCTACTTTCAGATGCAACAGGAAATAATCGAGTTCGTCATTCCGTTCGCGAGATATGGGTGTTTGAAGGTAAGGAATGGTTGAGAAACAATCACAATTTTCGCAAGTCTGATACTCGAAACCAATAACTACTGTGGCCTAGGGGAAAAATACACATACCTTTGTAATTGGGCGAGTTTCTACTTTCAGATGCAACAGGAATTTCTCGAGTATGTCAATCCGTTCGCGAGATATGGGAGTTTGAAGTTAAGGAATGGTTGAGAAGCCATCAAAATTTTCGCAATTCTGATGCTAGAAACGAATAACTGGAATGACCTAGGGGAAAAGTATACACACCATTGTAATCGGTCGAGTTTCTACTTTCAGATGCAACAGGAAATAATCGAGTTCTTCAATCCGTTCGCGAGATATGGGAGTTTGAAGTTAAGGAATGCTTGAGAAACCATCAAAATTTTCGCAAGTCTGATACTCGAAACCAATAACTACCATGGCCTAGGGGAAAAATGCACATTCCTTTGTAATCGGGCGAGTTTCTACTTTCAGATGCAACAGGAATTTCTCGAGTTCGTCACACCGTTCGCGAGATATGGGAGTTTGAAGTTAAGGAATGTTTGAGAAACCATCAAAATTTTCGCAATTCTGATGCTAGAATCGAATAACTGGAATGACCTAGGGGAAAAGTACACACACCATTGTAATCGGTCGTGTTTCTACTTTAAGGTGCAACAGGAAATAATCGAGTTCGCCAATCCGTTCGCGAGATATGGGAGTTTGAAATTAAGGAACGGTTGAGAAACCATCAAAATTTTCGCAAGTCTGATACTCGAAACCAATAACTGGAATGGCCTAGGGGAAAAATACACATACCCTTGTAATCGGGAGAGTTTCTACTTTCAGATGCAACAGACATTTTTCAGATTCGGCAATCCGTTCGCGAGATATGTGAGTTTGAAGTTAAGGAATGGTTGGGAAACCATCAAAATTTTCTCAAGTCTGATACTCGAAACCAATAACTACAATAGCCTAGGGGAAAAATACACACACCGTTGTAATCGGGAGTGTTTCTGCTTTCAGATGCAATAGGAAATTCTCGAGTTCGTCAATCCGTTCGCGAAGTATGGGAGTTTGAAATTAAGGAACGGTTGAGAAACCATCAAAATTTTCGCAAGTCTGATACTCGAAACCAATAACTACTATGGCCTAGGGCAAAAATACACAAACCGTTGTAATCGGACGAGTTTCTGGTTTCAGATGCAACAGGAATTTCTCGAGTTCGTCAATCCGTTCGCGAGATATGGGATTTTGAAGTTAAGGAATGCTTGAGGAACCATCACAATTTTCGCAAGTCTGATACTCGAAACCAGTAACTACCATGGCCTAGGGGAAAAATGCACATTCCTTTGTAATCGGGCGAGTTTCTACTTTCAGATGCAACAGGAATTTCTCGAGTTCGTCACACCGTTCGCGTGATATGGGAGTTTGAAGTTAAGGAATGGTTGAGAAACCATCAAAATTTTCGCAATTCTGATGCTAGGAGCGAATAACAGGAATGACCTGGGGGAACAGTACACACACCATTGTAGTCGGGTGAGTTTCTACTTTCAGATACAACAGGAATTTCTCGAGTTCGTCATTCCGTTCGCCAGATATGGGTGTTGAAGGTAAGGAATGGTTCAGAAACCATCAAAATTTTCGCTGTCCTGATACTCGAAACCAATAACTGGAATGACCTAGGGGAAAAGTACACACACCACTGTAATCGGTCGACTTTCTACTTTCAGATGCAACAGGAAATAATCGAGTTCGTCATTCCGTTCGCGAGATATGGGTGTTTGAAGGTAAGGAATGGTTGAGAAACCATCAAAATTTTCGCCGGTCTGATACTCGAAACCAATAACTGGAATGACCTGGGGGAAAAGTACACACACCATTGTAATCGGTCGACTTTCTACTTTCAGATGCAACAGGAAATAATCGAGTTCGTCATTCCGTTCGCGAGATATGGGTGTTTGAAGGTAAGGAATGGTTGAGAAACAATCACAATTTTCGCAAGTCTGATACTCGAAACCAATAACTACTGTGGCCTAGGGGAAAAATACACATACCTTTGTAATTGGGCGAGTTTCTACTTTCAGATGCAACAGGAATTTCTCGAGTATGTCAATCCGTTCGCGAGATATGGGAGTTTGAAGTTAAGGAATGGTTGAGAAGCCATCAAAATTTTCGCAATTCTGATGCTAGAAACGAATAACTGGAATGACCTAGGGGAAAAGTACACACACCATTGTAATGGGGCGAGTTTCTACTTTCAGATGCAACAGGAATTTCTCGAGTATGTCAATCCGTTCGCGAGATATGGCAGTTTGAAGTTAAGGAATGGTTGAGAAACCATCAAAATTCTCGCAATTCAGATGCTAGAAACGAATAACTGAAATGACCTAGGGGAAAAGTACACACACCATTGTAATCGGTCGACTTTCTACTTTCAGATGCAATAGGAAATAATCTGGTTCGTCAATCCGTTCGCGAGATATGGGAGTTTGAAAATAAGGAATGGTTGAGAGACCATCACAGTTTTCGCAAGTCTGATACTCGAAACCAATAACTACGACGGCCTAAGGGAAAAATACGCATAGCGTTGTAATCGGGAGAGTTTCTATTCTCAGATGCAACAGGAATTTCTCGAGTTCGTCAATCCGTTCGCGAGATATGGGTGTTTGAAGGTAAGGAATGGTTGAGAAACAATCACAATTTTCGCAAGTCTGATACTCGAAACCAATAACTGGAATGGCCTAGGGGAAAAGTACAAACACCATTGTAATCGGTCGAGTTTCTACTTTCAGTTGCAACAGGAAATAATCGAGTTCTTCAATCCGTTCGCGAGATATGGGATTTTGAAGTTAAGGAATGCTTGAGAAACCATCAAAATTTTCGCAAGTCTGATACTCGAAACCAATAACTGGAATGGCTTAGGGGAAAAGTACACACACCATTGTAATGGGGCGAGTTTCTACTTTCAGATGCAACAGGAATTCCTCGAGTTCGTCAATCCGTTCGCGAGATATGGGAGTTTGAATATAAGGAACGGTTGAGAGACCATCACAATTTTCGCATGTCTGATACTCGAAACCAATAACTACTGTGGCCTAGGGGAAAAATACACATACCTTTGTAATTGGGCGAGTTTCTACTTTCAGATGCAACAGGAATTTCTCGAGTATGTCAATCCGTTCGCGAGATATGGGAGTTTGAAGTTAAGGAATGGTTGAGAAGCCATCAAAATTTTCGCAATTCTGATGCTAGAAACGAATAACTGGAATGACCTAGGGGAAAAGTACACACACCATTGTAATGGGGCGAGTTTCTACTTTCAGATGCAACAGGAATTTCTCGAGTATGTCAATCCGTTCGCGAGATATGGCAGTTTGAAGTTAAGGAATGGTTGAGAAACCATCAAAATTCTCGCAATTCAGATGCTAGAAACGAATAACTGAAATGACCTAGGGGAAAAGTACACACACCATTGTAATCGGTCGACTTTCTACTTTCAGATGCAACAGGAAATAATCTAGTTCGTCATTCCGTTCGCGAGATATGGGTGTTTGAAGTTAAGGAATGCTTGAGAAACCATCAAAGTTTTCGCAAGTCTGATACTCGAAACCAATAACTGGAATGGCCTAGGGGAAAAGTTCACACACCATTGTAATGGGGCGAGTTTCTACTTTCAGATGCAACAGGAATTCCTCGAGTTCGTCAATCCGTTCGCGAGATATGGGAGTTTGAAAATAAGGAATGGTTGGGAGACCATCACAATTTTCGCATGTCTGATACTCGAAACCAATAACTACTATGGCCTAGGGGTAAAATACACATATCTTTGTAATCGGGCGAGTTTCTACTTTCAGATGCAACAGGAATTCCTCTAGTTCGTCAATCCGTTCGCGAGATATGGGAGTTTGAAAATAAGGAATGGTTGAGAGACCATCACAATTTTCGCAAGTCTGATGCTCGAAACCAATAACTACAATGGCCTAAGGGAAAAATACACATAGCGTTGTAATCGGGAGAGTTTCTATTTTCAGATGCAACAGAAGTTTTTCGGATTCGTCAATCCGTTCGCGAGATATGGGAGTTTGAAGTTAAGGAATGGTTGAGAAGCCATCAAAATTTTCGCAATTCTGATGCTAGAAACGAATAACTGGAATGGCCTAGGGGAAAAGTACACACACCATTGTAATGGGGCGAGTTTCTACTTTCAGATGCAACAGGAATTCCTCGAGTTCGTCAATCCGTTCGCGAGATATGGGAGTTTGAAGTTAAGGAATGGTTGAGAAGCCATCAAAATTTTCGCAATTCTGATGCTAGAAACGAATAACTGGAATGACCTAGGGGAAAAGTACACACACCATTGTAATCGGTCGAGTTTCTACTTTCAGATGCAACAGGAAATAATCGAGTTCTTCAATCCGTTCGCGAGATATGGGAGTTTGAAGTTAAGGAATGCGTGAGAAACCATCAAAATTTTCGCAAGTCTGATACTCGAAACCAATAACTGGAATGACCTAGGGGAAAAGTACACACACCATTGTAATAGGGCGAGTTTCTACTTTCAGATGCAACAGGAATTTCTCGAGTGCGTCAATCAGTTCGCGAGAAATGGGAGAATGAAGTTAAGGAAAGGTTGGGAAACCATCAAAATTTTCGCAAGTCTGATATTCGAAACCAATAACTACAAAGGCTTAGGGGAAGAATACACATACCTTTGTAATCGGGGGAGTTTCTACTTTCAGATGCAACAGGAATTTCTCGAGTTCGTCAATCCGTTCGCGAGATATGGGAGTTTGAAGTTAAGGAATGCTTGAGAAACCATCAAAATTTTCGCAAGTCTGATACTCGAAACCAATAACTGGAATGGTCTAGGGGAAAAGTACGCACACCATTGTAATCGGACGTGTTTCTACTTTCAGATGCAACAGGAATTTCTCGAGTGCGTCAATCCGTTCGCGAGAAATGGGAGAATGAAGTTAAGGAATGCTTGAGAAACCATCAAAATTTTCGGTGGTCTGATACTCGAAACCAATAACTGCAACGGCCTAGGGGAAAAGTACACACACCATTGTAATAGGGCGAGTTTCTACTTTCAGAGGCGACAGGAACTTCTCGAGTACGCGAATCCGTTCGCGAGGTATCGGAGTTTGAAGTTAAGGAATGGTTGAGAAACCATCAAAATTTTCGCAAGTCTGATATTCGAAACCAATAACTACAAAGGCTTAGGGGAAGAATACACATACCTTTGTAATCGGGGGAGTTTCTACTTTCAGATGCAACAGGAATTTCTCGAGTTCGTCAATCCGTTCGCGAGATATGGGAGTTTGAAGTTAAGGAATGCTTGAGAAACCATCAAAATTTTCGCAAGTCTGATACTCGAAACCAATAACTGGAATGGTCTAGGGGAAAAGTACGCACACCATTGTAATCGGACGTGTTTCTACTTTCAGATGCAACAGGAATTTCTCGAGTGCGTCAATCCGTTCGCGAGAAATGGGAGAATGAAGTTAAGGAATGCTTGAGAAACCATCAAAATTTTCGGTGGTCTGATACTCGAAACCAATAACTGCAACGGCCTAGGGGAAAAGTACACACACCATTGTAATAGGGCGAGTTTCTACTTTCAGATGCAACAGGAATTTCTCGAGTTCTTCAATCCGTTCGCGAGATATGGGAGTTTGAAATTAAGGAACGGTTGAGAAACCATCAAAATTTTCGCAAGTCTGAAACTCGAAACCAATAACTACTATGGCCTAGGGCAAAAATACACATACCGTTGTAATCGGGCGAGTTTCTGCTTTTAGATGCAACAGGAATTTCTCGAGTTCTTCAATCCGTTCGCGAGATATGGGAGTATGAAGTTAAGGAATGGTTGAGAAACCATCAAAATTTTCGCAAGTGTGATACTCGAAACCAATAACTGGAACGGCCTAGGGGAAAAGTACATACATCATTGTAATCGGGCAAGTTTCTACTTTCAGAGGCGACAGGAACTTCTCGAGTACGCCAATCCGTTCGCGAGGTATCGGAGTTTGAAGTTAAGGAATGGTTGAGAAACCATCAAAATTTTCGCAAGTCTGATACTCGAAACCAATAACTGGAATGGCCTAGGGGATAAGTACACACACCATTGTAATCGGGCGAGTTTCTACTTTCAGATGCAACAGGAATTTCTCGAGTTCGTCATTCCGTTCGCGAGATATGGTAGCTTGAATTTAAGGAATGGTTGAGAAACCATCAAAATTTTCGCAGGTCTGATACTCGAAACCAATAATTGAAACGGCCCAGGGGAAAAGTACACACACCATTGTAATCGGGCGGGTTTCAACATTCAGATGCAACAGGAATTTCTCGAGTTCGTCAATCCGCTCGCGAGATATGTGAGTTTGAAGTTAAGGAATGGTTGAGAAACCATCAAAATTTTCGCAAGTCTGATTCTCGAAACCAACAACTACAAAGGCTTAGGGGAAAAGTAGACATACCGTTGTAATCGGGAGAGTTTCTACTTTCAGATGCAACAGACATTTTTCGGATTCGGCAATCCGTTCGCGAGATATGTGAGTTTGAAGTTAAGGAATGCTTGAGAAACTATCAAAATTTGCGCAAGTCTGATACGCGAAACCAATGACTACAAAGGCCTAGGGGAAAAATACACATACCTTTGTAATCGGGCGAGTTTCTACATTCAGATGGAACAGGAATTTCTTGAGTTCGTCAATCCGTTCGCGAGATATGGGAGTTTGAAGTTAAGGAAAGGTTGAGAAACCATCAAAATTTTCGCAAGTCTGATACTCGAAACCAATAACTACTGTGGCCTAGGGCAAAAATACACATACCATTGTAATCGAGCGAGTTTCTGCTTTCAGATGCAAGAGGAATTTCTCGAGTTCGTCATTCCGTTCGCGAGATATGAGTGTTGAAGGTAAGGAATGGTTCAGAAACCATCAAAATTTTCGCGGTCCTGATACTCGAAACCAATAACTGGAATGACCTAGGGGAAAAGTACACACACCATTGTAATCGGTCGACTTTCTACTTTCAGATGCAACAGGAAATAATCGAGTTCGTCATTCCGTTCGCGAGATATGGGTGTTTGAAGGTAAGGAATGGTTGAGAAACCATCAAAATTTTCGCCGGTCTGATACTCGAAACCAATAACTGGAATGACCTGGGGGAAAAGTACACACACCATTGTAATCGGTCGACTTTCTACTTTCAGATGCAACAGGAAATAATCGAGTTCGTCATTCCGTTCGCGAGATATGGGTGTTTGAAGGTAAGGAATGGTTGTGAAACAATCACAATTTTCGCAAGTCTGATACTCGAAACCAGTAACTACTGTGGCCTAGGGGAAAAATACACATACCTTTGTAATTGGGCGAGTTTCTACTTTCAGATGCAACAGGAATTTCTCAAGTATGTCAATCCGTTCGCGAGATATGGGAGTTTGAAGTTAAGGAATGTTTGAGAAGCCATCAAAATTTTAGCAATTCTGATGCTAGAAACGAATAACTGGAATGACCTAGGGGAAAAGTACACACACCATTGTAATGGGGCGAGTTTCTACTTTCAGATGCAACAGGAAATAATCGAGTTCTTCAATCCGTACGCGAGATATGGGATTTTGAAGTTAAGGAATGCTTGAGAAACCATCAAAATTTTCGCAAGTCTGATACTCGAAACCAATAACTGGAATGGCTTAGGGGAAAAGTACACACACCATTGTAATGGGGCGAGTTTCTACTTTCAGATGCAACAGGAATTCCTCGAGTTCGTCAATCCGTTCGCGAGATATGGGAGTTTGAATATAAGGAACGGTTGAGAGACCATCACAATTTTCGCATGTCTGATACTCGAAACCAATAACTACTGTGGCCTAGGGGAAAAATACACATACCTTTGTAATTGGGCGAGTTTCTACTTTAAGATGCAACAGGAATTTCTCGAGTATGTCAATCCGTTCGCGAGATATGGGAGTTTGAAGTTAAGGAATGGTTGAGAAGCCATCAAAATTTTCGCAATTCTGATGCTAGAAACGAATAACTGGAGTGACCTAGGGGAAAAGTACACACACCATTGTAATGGGGCGAGTTTCTACTTTCAGATGCAACAGGAATTTCTCGAGTATGTCAATCCGTTCGCGAGATATGGCAGTTTGAAGTTAAGGAATGGTTGAGAAACCATCAAAATTCTCGCAATTCAGATGCTAGAAACGAATAACTGAAATGACCTAGGGGAAAAGTACACACACCATTGTAATCGGTCGACTTTCTACTTTCAGATGCAACAGGAAATAATCTGGTTCGTCAATCCGTTCGCGAGATATGGGAGTTTGAAAATAAGGAATGGTTGAGAGACCATCACAGTTTTCGCAAGTCTGATACTCGAAACCAATAACTACGATGGCCTAAGGGAAAAATACGCATAGCGTTGTAATCGGGAGAGTTTCTATTCTCAGATGCAACAGGAATTTCTCGAGTTCGTCAATCCGTTCGCGAGATATGGGTGTTTGAAGGTAAGGAATGGTTGAGAAACAATCACAATTTTCGCAAGTCTGATACTCGAAACCAATAACTGGAATGGCCTAGGGGAAAAGTACAAACACCATTGTAATCGGTCGAGTTTCTACTTTCAGTTGCAACAGGAAATAATCGAGTTCTTCAATCCGTTCGCGAGATATGGGATTTTGAAGTTAAGGAATGCTTGAGAAACCATCAAAATTTTCGCAAGTCTGATACTCGAAACCAATAACTGGAATGGCTTAGGGGAAAAGTACACACACCATTGTAATGGGGCGAGTTTCTACTTTCAGATGCAACAGGAATTCCTCGAGTTCGTCAATCCGTTCGCGAGATATGGGAGTTTGAATATAAGGAACGGTTGAGAGACCATCACAATTTTCGCATGTCTGATACTCGAAACCAATAACTACTGTGGCCTAGGGGAAAAATACACATACCTTTGTAATTGGGCGAGTTTCTACTTTCAGATGCAACAGGAATTTCTCGAGTATGTCAATCCGTTCGCGAGATATGGGAGTTTGAAGTTAAGGAATGGTTGAGAAGCCATCAAAATTTTCGCAATTCTGATGCTAGAAACGAATAACTGGAATGACCTAGGGGAAAAGTACACACACCATTGTAATGGGGCGAGTTTCTACTTTCAGATGCAACAGGAATTTCTTGAGTATGTCAATCCGTTCGCGAGATATGGCAGTTTGAAGTTAAGGAATGGTTGGGAAACCATCAAAATTCTCGCAATTCAGATGCTAGAAACGAATAACTGAAATGACCTAGGGGAAAAGTACACACACCATTGTAATCGGTCGACTTTCTACTTTCAGATGCAACAGGAAATAATCTAGTTCGTCATTCCGTTCGCGAGATATGGGTGTTTGAAGTTAAGGAATGCTTGAGAAACCATCAAAGTTTTCGCAAGTCTGATACTCGAAACCAATAACTGGAATGGCCTAGGGGAAAAGTTCACACACCATTGTAATGGGGCGAGTTTCTACTTTCAGATGCAACAGGAATTCCTCGAGTTCGTCAATCCGTTCGCGAGATATGGGAGTTTGAAAATAAGGAATGGTTGGGAGACCATCACAATTTTCGCATGTCTGATACTCGAAACCAATAACTACTATGGCCTAGGGGTAAAATACACATATCTTTGTAATCGGGCGAGTTTCTACTTTCAGATGCAACAGGAATTCCTCTAGTTCGTCAATCCGTTCGCGAGATATGGGAGTTTGAAAATAAGGAATGGTTGAGAGACCATCACAATTTTCGCAAGTCTGATGCTCGAAACCAATAACTACAATGGCCTAAGGGAAAAATACACATAGCGTTGTAATCGTGAGAGTTTCTATTTTCAGATGCAACAGAAATTTTTCGGATTCGTCAATCCGTTCGCGAGATATGGGAGTTTGAAGTTAAGGAATGGTTGAGAAGCCATCAAAATTTTCGCAATTCTGATGCTAGAAACGAATAACTGGAATGGCCTAGGGGAAAAGTACACACACCATTGTAATGGGGCGAGTTTCTACTTTCAGATGCAACAGGAATTCCTCGAGTTCGTCAATCCGTTCGCGAGATATGGGAGTTTGAAGTTAAGGAATGGTTGAGAAGCCATCAAAATTTTCGCAATTCTGATGCTAGAAACGAATAACTGGAATGACCTAGGGGAAAAGTACACACACCATTGTAATCGGTCGAGTCTCTACTTTCAGATGCAACAGGAAATAATCGAGTTCTTCAATCCGTTCGCGAGATATGGGAGTTTGAAGTTAAGGAATGCTTGAGAAACCATCAAAATTTTCGCAAGTCTGATACTCGAAACCAATAACTGGAATGACCTAGGGGAAAAGTACACACACCATTGTAATAGGGCGAGTTTCTACTTTCAGATGCAACAGGAATTTCTCGAGTGCGTCAATCCGTTCGCGAGAAATGGGAGAATGAAGTTAAGGAATGCTTGAGAAACCATCAAAATTTTCGGTGGTCTGATACTCGAAACCAATAACTGCAACGGCCTAGGGGAAAAGTACACACACCATTGTAATAGGGCGAGTTTCTACTTTCAGAGGCGACAGGAACTTCTCGAGTACGCGAATCCGTTCGCGAGGTATCGGAGTTTGAAGTTAAGGAATGGTTGAGAAACCATCAAAATTTTCGCAAGTCTGATATTCGAAACCAATAACTACAAAGGCTTAGGGGAAGAATACACATACCTTTGTAATCGGGGGAGTTTCTACTTTCAGATGCAACAGGAATTTCTCGAGTTCGTCAATCCGTTCGCGAGATATGGGAGTTTGAAGTTAAGGAATGCTTGAGAAACCATCAAAATTTTCGCAAGTCTGATACTCGAAACCAATAACTGGAATGGTCTAGGGGAAAAGTACGCACACCATTGTAATCGGACGTGTTTCTACTTTCAGATGCAACAGGAATTTCTCGAGTGCGTCAATCCGTTCGCGAGAAATGGGAGAATGAAGTTAAGGAATGCTTGAGAAACCATCAAAATTTTCGGTGGTCTGATACTCGAAACCAATAACTGCAACGGCCTAGGGGAAAAGTACACACACCATTGTAATAGGGCGAGTTTCTACTTTCAGATGCAACAGGAATTTCTCGAGTTCTTCAATCCGTTCGCGAGATATGGGAGTTTGAAATTAAGGAACGGTTGAGAAACCATCAAAATTTTCGCAAGTCTGAAACTCGAAACCAATAACTACTATGGCCTAGGGCAAAAATACACATACCGTTGTAATCGGGCGAGTTTCTGCTTTTAGATGCAACAGGAATTTCTCGAGTTCTTCAATCCGTTCGCGAGATATGGGAGTATGAAGTTAAGGAATGGTTGAGAAACCATCAAAATTTTCGCAAGTGTGATACTCGAAACCAATAACTGGAACGGCCTAGGGGAAAAGTACATACATCATTGTAATCGGGCAAGTTTCTACTTTCAGAGGCGACAGGAACTTCTCGAGTACGCCAATCCGTTCGCGAAGTATCGGAGTTTGAAGTTAAGGAATGGTTGAGAAACCATCAAAATTTTCGCAAGTCTGATACTCGAAACCAATAACTACAAAGCCCTAGAGGAAAAATACACATACCTTTGTTATCGGGGAAGTTTCTTCTTTCAGATGCAACAGGAATTTCTCGAGTTCGTCAATCCGTTTGCGAGATATGGGAGTTTGAAATTAAGGAACGGTTGAGAAACAATCAAAATTGTCGCAAGTCTGATATTCGAAACCAATAACTACAAAGGCTTAGGGGAAAAATACACATACCTTTGTAATCGCGGGAGATTCTACTTTCAAATGCAACGGGAATTTCTCGAATTCGTCAATCCGTTCGCGAGGTATGGGAATTTGAAGTTAAGGAATGGTTGAGAATCCTTCACAATTTTCGCAAGTCTGACACTCGAAACCAATAACTGGAATGATCTAGGGAAAAAGTACACACACCATTGTAATCGGGCAAGTTTCTACTTTCAGAGGCGACAGGAACTTCTCGAGTACGCCAATCCGTTCGCGAGGTATCGGAGTTTGAAGTTAAGGAATGGTTGAGAAACCATCAAAATTTTCGCAAAACTGATACTCGAAACCAATAACTGGAATGGCCTAGGGGAAAAGTACACACAAAATTGTAATGGGGCGAGTTTCTACTTTCAGATGCAACAGGAATTTCTCGAGTTCGTCAATCGGTTCGCGAGATATGGGAGTATGAAGTTAAGGAATGGTTGAGAAACCATCAAAATTTTCGCAAGTGTGATACTCGAAACCAATAACTGGAACGGCCTAGGGGAAAAGTACATACACCATTGTAATCGGGCAAGTTTCTACTTTCAGAGGCGACAGGAACTTCTCGAGTACGCCAATCCGTTCGCGAGGTATCGGAGTTTGAAGTTAAGGAATGGTTGAGAAACCATCAAAATTTTCGCAAGTCTGATACTCGAAACCTATAACTACTATGGCCTAGGGCAGAAATACACATACCGTTGTAATCGGACGAGCTTCTGGTTTCAGATGCAACAGGAATTTCTCGAGTTCGTCAATCCGTTCGCGAGATATGGGAATTTGAAGTTAAGGAATGGTTGAGAAACCATCAAAATTTTCGCAATTCTGATGCTAGAATCGAATAACTGGAATGACCTAGGGGAAAAGTACACACACCATTGTAATCGGTAGACTTTCTACTGTCAGATGCAACAGGAAATAATCGAGTTCGTCAATCCGTTCGCGAGATATGGGAGTTTGAAACTAGGGAACGGTTGAGAAACCATCAAAATTTTCGCAAGTCTGGTACTCGAAACCAATAACTGGAATGGCCTAGGGGAAAAATACACATACCTTTGTAATCGGGCGAGTTTCTACTTTCAGATGCAACAGGAATTTCTCGAGTTCGTCAATCCGTTCGCTAGATATGGGAGTTTGAAGTTAAGGAATGGTTGAGAAACCATCACAATTTTCGCAAGTCTGATACGCGAAACCAACAACTACCATGGCCTAGGGGAAAAATGCACATACCTTTGTAATCGGGCGAGATTCTACTTTCAGATGCAACAGGAATTTCTCGATTTCGTCAATCCGTTCGCGAGATATGGGAGTTTGAAGTTAAGGAATGGTTGAGAATCCATCACAATTTTCGCAAGTCTGATACTCGAAACCAATAACTGGAACGGCCTAGGGGAAAAGTACACACACCATTGTAATCGGGCCAGTTTTTACTTTCAAATGCAACAGGAATTTCTCGAGTTCGCCAATCCGTTCGTGAGGTATCGGAGTTTGAAGTTAAGGAATGGTTGAGAAACCATCAAAATTTTCGCAATTCTGATGCTAGAAACGAAAAACTGGAATGGCCTGGGGGAAATGTACACAATCCAATGTAATCGGGCGAGTTTCTACTTTCAGATGCAAGAGGAATTTCTCGAGTTCGCCAATCCGTTCGCGAAGTATGGGAGTTTGAAATTAAGGAACGGTTGAGAAACCATCAAAATTTTCGCAAGTCTGATACTCGAAATCAATAACTACTATGGCCTAGGGCAAAAATACACAAACAGTTGTAATCGGACGAGTTTCTGGTTTCAGATGCAACAGGAATTTCTCGAGTTCGTCAATCCGTTCGCGAGATATGGGATTTTGAAGTTAAGGAATGCTTGAGAAACCATCACAATTTTCACAAGTCTGATACTCGAAACCAATAACTACCATGGCCTAGGGGAAAAATGCACATTCCTTTGTAATCGGGCGAGTTTCTACTTTCAGATGCAACAGGAATTTCTCGAGTTCGTCACACCGTTCGCGAGATATGGGAGTTTGAAGTTAAGGAATGGTTGAGAAACCATCAAAATTTTCGCAATTCTGATGCTAGAATCGAATAACTGGAATGACCTACGGGAAAAGTACACACACCATTGTAATCGGTCGTGTTTCTACTTTAAGGTGCAACAGGAAATAATCGAGTTCGCTAATCCGTTCGCGAGATATGGGAGTTTGAAATTAAGGAACGGTTGAGAAACCATCAAAATTTTCGCAAGTCTGATACTCGAAACCAATAACTGGAATGGCCTAGGGGAAAAAACACATACCCTTGTAATCGGGAGAGTTTCTACTTTCAGATGCAACAGACATTTTTCGGATTCGGCAATCCGTTCGCGAGATATGTGATTTTGAAGTTAAGGAATGCTTGAGAAACCATCAAAATTTGCGCAAGTCTGTTACGCGAAACCAATGACTACAAAGGCCTAGGGGAAAAATACACATACCTTTGTAATCGGGCGAGTTTCTACTTTCAGATGCAACTGGAATTTCTTGAGTTCGTCAATCCGTTCGCGAGATATGGGAGTTTGAAGTTAAGGAAAGGTTGAGAAACCATCAAAATTTTAGCAAGTCTGATACTCGAAACCAATAACTACTGTGGCCTAGGGCAAAAACACACATACCATTGTAATTGAGCGAGTTTCTGCTTTCAGATGCAAGAGGAATTTCTCGAGTTCGTCAATCCGTTCGCGAGATATGGGAGCTTGAAGTTAAGGAAAGGTTGGGAAACCATCAAAATTTTCGCAACTCTGATACTCGAAACCAATAACTACAATAGCCTAGGGGAAAAATACACATACCGTTGTAATCGGGAGAGTTTCTACTTTCAGATGCAACAGAAATTTTTCGGATTCGGCAATCTGTTCGCGAGATATGTGAGTTTGAAGTTAAGGAATGGTTGGGAAACCATCAAAATTTTCGCAAGCCTGATACTCGAAACCAATAACTACAATAGCCTAGGGGAAAAATACACATACCGTTGCAATCGGGAGAGTTTCTGCTTTCAGATGCAATAGGAAATTCTCGAGTTCGTCAATCCGTTCGCGAGATATGGGAGTTTGAAGTTAAGGATAGGTTGAGAAACCATCAAAATTTTCGCAAGTCTGATACTCGAAACCAATAACTGGAATGGCCTAGGGGGTAAGTACAGACACCATTGTAATCGGGCGAGTTTCTACTTTCAGATGCAACAGAAATTTTTCGGATTCGTCAATGCGTTCGCGAAATATCGGAGTTTGGAGTTAAGAGATGGTTGAGAAACCATCAAAATTTTCGCTATTCTGATGCTAGAAACGAAAAACTGGAATGGCCTAGGGGAAAAGTTCACATACCGTTGTAATCGGACGAGCTTCTGGTTTCAGATGCAACAGGAATTTCTCGAGTTCGTCAATCCGTTCGCGAGATATGCGAGTTTGAAGTTAAGGAATCGTTGAGAAACCATCAAAATTTTCGCAATTCTGATGCTAGAATCGAATAACTGGAATGACCTCGGAGAAAAGTACACACACCATTGTAATCGGTAGACTTTCTACTTTCAGATGCAACAGGAAATAATCGAGTTCGTCAATCCGTTCGCGAGATATGGGAGTTTGAAACTAAGGAACGGTTGAGAAACCATCAAAATTTTCGCAAGTCTGGTACTCGAAACCAATAACTGGAATGGCCTAGGGGAAAAATACACATACCTTTGTAATCGGGCGAGTTTCTACTTTCAGATGCAACAGGAATTTCTCGAGTTCGTCAATCCGTTCGCTAGATATGGGAGTTTGAAGTTAAGGAATGGTTGAGAAACCATCACAATTTTCGCAAGTCTGATACGCGAAACCAACAACTACCATGGCCTAGGGGAAAAATGCACATACCTTTGTAATCCGGCGAGATTCTACTTTCAGATGCAACAGGAATTTCTCGATTTCGTCAATCCGTTCGCGAGATATGGGAGTTTGAAGTTAAGGAATGCTTGAGAAACCCTCAAAATTTTCGCAAGTCTGAAACTCGAAACCAATAACTACAAAGCCCTAGGGGAAAAATACACATACGTTTGTAATCGGGCGAATTTATACTTTCACATGCAACAGGAATTGATCGAGCTCGTTAATCCGTACGCGAGATATGGGAGTTTGAAAGTAAGGAACGGTTGAGAAACCATTAAAATTTTCGCAAGTCTGGTACTCGAAACCAATAACTGGAATGGCCTAGGGGAAAAATACACATACCCTTGTAATCGGGAGGGTTTCTACTTTCAGATGCAACAGACATTTTTCGGATTCGGCAATCCGTTCGCGAGATATGTGAGTTTGAATTTAAGGAATGGTTGGGAAACCATCAAAATTTTCTCAAGTCTGATACTCGAAACCAATAACTACAATAGCCTAGGGGAAAAATACACATACCGTTGCAATCGGGAGAGTTTCTGCTTTCAGATGCAATAGGAAATTCTCGAGTTCGTCAATCCGTTCGCGAGATATGGGAGTTTGAAGTTAAGGAAAGGTTGGGAAACCATCACGATTTTCGCAAGTCTGATACTCGAAACCAATAACTACCATGGCCTAGGGCAAAAACACACATACCATTGTAATCGAGCGAGTTTCTGCTTTCAGATGCAAGAGGAATTTCTCGAGTTCGTCAATCCGTTCGCGAGATATGGGAGTTTGAAGTTAAGGAAAGGTTGGGAAACCATCAAAATTTTCGCAAGTCTGATACTCGAAACCAATAACTACAATAGCCTAGGGGTAAAATACACATACCGTTGTAATCGGGAGAGTTTCTACTTTCAGATGCAACAGAAATTTTTCGGATTCGGCAATCTGTTCGCGAGATATGTGAGTTTGAAGTTAAGGAATGGTTGGGAAACCATCAAAATTTTCGCAAGTCTGATACTCGAAACCAAGAACTGGAATGGCCTAGGGGATAAGTACACACACCATTGTAATCGGGCGAGTTTCTACTTTCAGATGCAACAGGAATTTCTCGAGTTCGTCATTCCGTTCGCGAGATATGGTAGTTTGAATTTAAGGAATGGTTGAGAAACCATCAAAACTTTCGCAGGTCTGATACTCGAAACCAATAATTGAAACGGCCCAGGGGAAAAGTACACACACCGTTGTAATCGGGCGGGTTTCAACATTCAGATGCAACAGGAATTTTTCGAGTTCGTCAATCCGTTCGCGAGATATGTGAGTTTGAAGTTAAGGAATGGTTGAGAAACCATCAAAATTTTCGCAATTCTGATGCTAGAAACGAAAAACTGGAATGGCCTAGGGGAAAAGTACACAAACCAAAGTAATCGGGAGAGTTTCTACTTTCAGATGCAACAGAAATTTTTCGGATTCGGCAATCTGTTCGCGAGATATGTGAGTTTGAAGTTAAGGAATGGTTGGGAATCCATCAAAATTTTCGCAAGTCTGATACTCGAAACCAATAACTACAATAGGCTAGGGGAAAAATACACATACCGTTGTAATCGGGAGAGTTTCAACTTTCAGATGCAACAGAAATTTTTCGGATTCGTCAATGCGTTCGTGAAATATCGGAGTTTGGAGTTAAGAGATGGTTGAGAAACCATCAAAATTTTCGCAATTCTGATGCTATAAACGAAAAACTGGAATGGCCTAGGGAAAAAGTACACACACCATTGTAATCGGTCGAGTTTCTACTTTCAGATGCAACAGGAATTTCTCGAGTACGCCAATCCTTTCGCGAAGTATGGGAGTTCGAAATTAAGGAACGGTTGAGAAACCATCAAAATTTTCGCAAGTCTGATACTCGAAACCAATAACTACTATGGCCTAGGGCAAAAATACACATACCGTTGTAATCGGACGAGTTTCTGGTTTCAGATGCAACAGGAATTTCTCGAGTTCGTCAATCCGTTCGCGAGATATGGGAGTTTGAACTTAAGGAATGGTTGAGAAACCATCACAATTTTCGCAAGTCTGATACTCGAAACCAATAACTACTGTGGCCTAGGGCAAAAATACACATACCATAGTAATCGAGCGAGTTTCTGCTTTCAGATGCAAGGGGAATTTCTCGAGTTCGTCAATCCGTTCGCGAGATATGGGAGTTTGAAATTAAGGAATGGTTGGGAAACCATCAAAATTTTCGCAAGTCTGATACTCGAAACCAACAACTACAAAGGCTTAGGGGAAAAATACACATACCGTTGTAATCGGGAGAGTTTCTACTTTCAGATGCAACAGAAATTTTTCGGATTCGTCAATGCGTTCGCGAAATATCGGAGTTTGGAGTTAAGAGATGGTTGAGAAACCATCAAAATTTTCGCAAGTCTGGAACTCGAAACCAATAACTACAAAGCCCTAGGGGAAAAATACACATACCTTTGTAATCGGGCGAGTTTCTACTTTCAGATGCAACAGGAATTTCTCGAGTTCGTCAATCCGTTCGCTAGATATGGGAGTTTGAAGTTAAGGAATGGTTGAGAAACCATCACAATTTTCGCAAGTCTGATACGCGAAACCAACAACTACCATGGCCTAGGGGAAAAATGCACATACCTTTGTAATCCGGCGAGATTCTACTTTCAGATGCAACAGGAATTTCTCGATTTCGTCAATCCGTTCGCGAGATATGGGAGTTTGAAGTTAAGGAATGCTTGAGAAACCATCAAAATTTTCGCAAGTCTGAAACTCGAAACCAATAACTACAAAGCCCTAGGGGAAAAATACACATACGTTTGTAATCGGGCGAATTTATACTTTCACATGCAACAGGAATTGATCGAGCTCGTTAATCCGTACGCGAGATATGGGAGTTTGAAGTTGAGGAATGGTTGAGAAACCATCAAAATTTTCGCAATTCTGATGCAAGAAACGAATAACTGGAATGACCTAGGGGAAAAGTACATACACCTTTATAATCGGCCGTGTTTCTACTTTAAGGTGCAACAGGAAATAATCGAGTTCGCCAATCCGTTCGCGAGATATGGGAGTTTGAAAGTAAGGAACGGTTGAGAAACCATTAAAATTTTCGCAAGTCTGGTACTCGAAACCAATAACTGGAATGGCCTAGGGGAAAAATACACATACCCTTGTAATCGGGAGGGTTTCTACTTTCAGATGCAACAGACATTTTTCGGATTCGGCAATCCGTTCGCGAGATATGTGAGTTTGAATTTAAGGAATGGTTGGGAAACCATCAAAATTTTCTCAAGTCTGATACTCGAAACCAATAACTACAATAGCATAGGGGAAAAATACACATACCGTTGCAATCGGGAGAGTTTCTGCTTTCAGATGCAATAGGAAATTCTCGAGTTCGTCAATCCGTTCGCGAGATATGGGAGTTTGAAGTTAAGGAAAGGTTGGGAAACCATCACGATTTTCGCAAGTCTGATACTCGAAACCAATAACTACCATGGCCTAGGGCAAAAACACACATACCATTGTAATCGAGCGAGTTTCTGCTTTCAGATGCAAGAGGAATTTCTCGAGTTCGTCAATCCGTTCGCGAGATATGGGAGTTTGAAGTTAAGGAAAGGTTGGGAAACCATCAAAATTTTCGCAAGTCTGATACTCGAAACCAATAACTACAGTAGCCTAGGGGTAAAATACACATACCGTTGTAATCGGGAGAGTATCTACTTTCAGATGCAACAGAAATTTTTCGGATTCGGCAATCTGTTCGCGAAATATCGGAGTTTGGAGTTAAGAGATGGTTGAGAAACCATCAAAATTTTCGCAATTCTGATGCTAGAAACGAAAAACTGGAATGGCCTAGGGGAAAAGTACACAAACCAATGTAATCGGGCGAGTTTCTACTTTCAGATGCAACAGGAATTTCTCGAGTTCGCCAATCGGTTCGCGAAGTTTGGGTGTTTGAAATTAAGGAATGGTTGAGAAACCATCAAAATTTTCGCAGGTCTGATACTCGAAAACAATAATTGAAACGCCCCAGGGGAAAAGTACACACACCATTGTAATCGGGCGGCTTTCAACATTCAGATGCAACAGGAATTTCTCGAGTTCGTCAATCCGTTCGCGAGATATGTGAGTTTGAAGTTAAGGAATGGTTGAGAAACCATCAAAATTTTCGCAATTCTGATGCTAGAAACGAAAAACTGGAATGGCCTAGGGGAAAAGTACACAAACCAATGTAATCGGGAGAGTTTCTACTTTCAGATGCAACAGAAATTTTTCGGATTCGGCAATCTGTTCGCGAGATATGTGAGTTTGAAGTTAAGGAATGGTTGGGAAACCATCAAAATTTTCGCAAGTCTGATACTCGAAACCAATAACTACAATAGGCTAGGGGAAAAATACACATACCGTTGTAATCGGGAGAGTTTCAACTTTCAGATGCAACAGAAATTTTTCGGATTCGTCAATGCGTTCGTGAAATATCGGAGTTTGGAGTTAAGAGATGGTTGAGAAACCATCAAAATTTTCGCAATTCTGATGCTATAAACGAAAAACTGGAATGGCCTAGGGAAAAAGTACACACACCATTGTAATCGGTCGAGTTTCTACTTTCAGATGCAACAGGAATTTCTCGAGTACGCCAATCCTTTCGCGAAGTATGGGAGTTCGAAATTAAGGAACGGTTGAGAAACCATCAAAATTTTCGCAAGTCTGATACTCGAAACCAATAACTACTATGGCCTAGGGCAAAAATACACATACCGTTGTAATCGGACGAGTTTCTGGTTTCAGATGCAACAGGAATTTCTCGAGTTCGTCAATCCGTTCGCGAGATATGGGAGTTTGAACTTAAGGAATGGTTGAGAAACCATCACAATTTTCGCAAGTCTGATACTCGAAACCAATAACTACTGTGGCCTAGGGCAAAAATACACATACCATAGTAATCGAGCGAGTTTCTGCTTTCAGATGCAAGGGGAATTTCTCGAGTTCGTCAATCCGTTCGCGAGATATGGGAGTTTGAAATTAAGGAATGGTTGGGAAACCATCAAAATTTTCGCAAGTCTGATACTCGAAACCAACAACTACAAAGGCTTAGGGGAAAAATACACATACCGTTGTAATCGGGAGAGTTTCTACTTTCAGATGCAACAGAAATTTTTCGGATTCGTCAATGCGTTCGCGAAATATCGGAGTTTGGAGTTAAGAGATGGTTGAGAAACCATCAAAATTTTCGCAAGTCTGGAACTCGAAACCAATAACTACAAAGCCCTAGGGGAAAAATACACATACCTTTGTAATCGGGCGAGTTGATACTTTCAGATGCAACAGGAATTTCTCGAGTTCGTCAATCCGTTCGCGAGATATGGGAGTTTGAAGTTGAGGAATGGTTGAGAAACCATCAAAATTTTCGCAATTCTGATGCAAGAAACGAATAACTGGAATGACCTAGGGGAAAAGTAAACACACCATTGTAATCGGACGTGTTTCTACTTTAAGGTGCAACAGGAAATAATCGAGTTCGCCAATCCGTTCGCGAGATATGGGAGTTTGAAGTTAAGGAAAGGTTGGGAAACCATCAAAATTTTCGCAACTCTGATACTCGAAACCAATAACTACAATAGCCTAGGGGAAAAATACACATACCGTTGTAATCGGGAGAGTTTCTACTTTCAGATGCAACAGAAATTTTTCGGATTCGGCAATCTGTTCGCGAGATATGTGAGTTTGAAGTTAAGGAATGGTTGGGAAACCATCAAAATTTTCGCAAGCCTGATACTCGAAACCAATAACTACAATAGCCTAGGGGAAAAATACACATACCGTTGCAATCGGGAGAGTTTCTGCTTTCAGATGCAATAGGAAATTCTCGAGTTCGTCAATCCGTTCGCGAGATATGGGAGTTTGAAGTTAAGGATAGGTTGAGAAACCATCAAAATTTTCGCAAGTCTGATACTCGAAACCAATAACTGGAATGGCCTAGTGGATAAGTACAGACACCATTGTAATCGGGCGAGTTTCTACTTTCAGATGCAACAGAAATTTTTCGGATTCGTCAATGCGTTCGCGAAATATCGGAGTTTGGAGTTAAGAGATGGTTGAGAAACCATCAAAATTTTCGCTATTCTGATGCTAGAAACGAAAAACTGGAATGGCCTAGGGGAAAAGTTCACATACCGTTGTAATCGGACGAGCTTCTGGTTTCAGATGCAACAGGAATTTCTCGAGTTCGTCAATCCGTTCGCGAGATATGGGAGTTTGAAGTTAAGGAATCGTTGAGAAACCATCAAAATTTTCGCAATTCTGATGCTAGAATCGAATAACTGGAATGACCTAGGAGAAAAGTACACACACCATTGTAATCGGTAGACTTTCTACTTTCAGATGCAACAGGAAATAATCGAGTTCGTCAATCCGTTCGCGAGATATGGGAGTTTGAAACTAAGGAACGGTTGAGAAACCATCAAAATTTTCGCAAGTCTGGTACTCGAAACCAATAACTGGAATGGCCTAGGGGAAAAATACACATACCTTTGTAATCGGGCGAGTTTCTACTTTCAGATGCAACAGGAATTTCTCGAGTTCGTCAATCCGTTCGCTAGATATGGGAGTTTGAAGTTAAGGAATGGTTGAGAAACCATCACAATTTTCGCAAGTCTGATACGCGAAACCAACAACTACCATGGCCTAGGGGAAAAATGCACATACCTTTGTAATCGGGCGAGATTCTACTTTCAGATGCAACAGGAATTTCTCGATTTCGTCAATCCGTTCGCGAGATATGGGAGTTTGAAGTTAAGGAATGCTTGAGAAACCATCAAAATTTTCGCAAGTCTGAAACTCGAAACCAATAACTACAAAGCCCTAGGGGAAAAATACACATACGTTTGTAATCGGGCGAATTTATACTTTCACATGCAACAGGAATTGATCGAGCTCGTTAATCCGTACGCGAGATATGGGAGTTTGAAGTTGAGGAATGGTTGAGAAACCATCAAAATTTTCGCAATTCTGATGCAAGAAACGAATAACTGGAATGACCTAGGGGAAAAGTACATACACCTTTATAATCGGCCGTGTTTCTACTTTAAGGTGCAACAGGAAATAATCGAGTTCGCCAATCCGTTCGCGAGATATGGGAGTTTGAAAGTAAGGAACGGTTGAGAAACCATTAAAATTTTCGCAAGTCTGGTACTCGAAACCAATAACTAGAATGGCCTAGGGGGAAAATACACATACCCTTGTAATCGGGAGGGTTTCTACTTTCAGATGCAACAGACATTTTTCGGATTCGGCAATCCGTTCGCGAGATATGTGAGTTTGAATTTAAGGAATGGTTGGGAAACCATCAAAATTTTCTCAAGTCTGATACTCGAAACCAATAACTACAATAGCCTAGGGGAAAAATACACATACCGTTGCAATCGGGAGAGTTTCTGCTTTCAGATGCAATAGGAAATTCTCGAGTTCGTCAATCCGTTCGCGAGATATGGGAGTTTGAAGTTAAGGAAAGGTTGGGAAACCATCACGATTTTCGCAAGTCTGATACTCGAAACCAATAACTACCATGGCCTAGGGCAAAAACACACATACCATTGTAATCGAGCGAGTTTCTGCTTTCAGATGCAAGAGGAATTTCTCGAGTTCGTCAATCCGTTCGCGAGATATGGGAGTTTGAAGTTAAGGAAAGGTTGGGAAACCATCAAAATTTTCGCAAGTCTGATACTCGAAACCAATAACTACAATAGCCTAGGGGTAAAATACACATACCGTTGTAATCGGGAGAGTTTCTACTTTCAGATGCAACAGAAATTTTTCGGATTCGGCAATCTGTTCGCGAGATATGTGAGTTTGAAGTTAAGGAATGGTTGGGAAACCATCAAAATTTTCGCAAGTCTGATACTCGAAACCAAGAACTGGAATGGCCTAGGGGATAAGTACACACACCATTGTAATCGGGCGAGTTTCTACTTTCAGATGCAACAGGAATTTCTCGAGTTCGTCATTCCGTTCGCGAGATATGGTAGTTTGAATTTAAGGAATGGTTGAGAAACCATCAAAATTTTCGCAGGTCTGATACTCGAAACCAATAATTGAAACGGCCCAGGGGAAAAGTACACACACCGTTGTAATCGGGCGGGTTTCAACATTCAGATGCAACAGGAATTTCTCGAGTTCGTCAATCCGTTCGCGAGATATGTGAGTTTGAAGTTAAGGAATGGTTGAGAAACCATCAAAATTTTCGCAAGTCTGATACTCGAAACCAGCAACTACAAAGGCTTAGGGGAAAAATACACATACCGTTGTAATCGGGAGAGTTTCTACTTTCAGATGCAACAGAAATTTTTCGGATTCGTCAACGCGTTCGCGAAATATCGGAGTTTGGAGTTAAGAGATGGTTGAGAAACCATCAAAATTTTCGCAATTCTGATGCTAGAAACGAAAAACTGGAATGGCCTAGGGGAAAAGTACACAAACCAATGTAATCGGGCGAGTTTCTACTTTCAGATGCAACAGGAATTTCTCGAGTTCGCCAATCGGTTCGCGAAGTTTGGGTGTTTGAAATTAAGGAATGGTTGAGAAACCATCAAAATTTTCGCAGGTCTGATACTCGAAAACAATAATTGAAACGCCCCAGGGGAAAAGTACACACACCATTGTAATCGGGCGGCTTTCAACATTCAGATGCAACAGGAATTTCTCGAGTTCGTCAATCCGTTCGCGAGATATGTGAGTTTGAAGTTAAGGAATGGTTGAGAAACCATCAAAATTTTCGCAATTCTGATGCTAGAAACGAAAAACTGGAATGGCCTAGGGGAAAAGTACACAAACCAATGTAATCGGGAGAGTTTCTACTTTCAGATGCAACAGAAACTTTTCGGATTCGGCAACCTGTTCGCGAGATATGTGAGTTTGAAGTTAAGGAATGGTTGGGAAACCATCAAAATATTCGCAAGTCTGATACTCGAAACCAATAACTACTATGGCCTAGGGCAAAAATACACATACCGTTGTAATCGGACGAGTTTCTGGTTTCAGATGCAACAGGAACTTCTCGAGTTCGTCAATCCGTTCGCGAGATATGGGAGTTTGAACTTAAGGAATGGTTGAGAAACCATCACAATTTTCGCAAGTCTGATACTCGAAACCAATAACTACTGTGGCCTAGGGCAAAAATACACATACCATAGTAATCGAGCGAGTTTCTGCTTTCAGATGCAAGGGGAATTTCTCGAGTTCGTCAATCCGTTCGCGAGATATGGGAGTTTGAAATTAAGGAATGGTTGGGAAACCATCAAAATTTTCGCAAGTCTGATACTCGAAACCAACAACTACAAAGGCTTAGGGGAAAAATACACATACCGTTGTAATCGGGAGAGTTTCTACTTTCAGATGCAACAGAAATTTTTCGGATTCGTCAATGCGTTCGCGAAATATCGGTGTTTGGAGTTAAGAGATGGTTGAGAAACCATCAAAATTTTCGCAAGTCTGGAACTCGAAACCAATAACTACAAAGCCCTAGGGGAAAAATACACATACCTTTGTAATCGGGCGAGTTGATACTTTCAGATGCAACAGGAATTTCTCGAGTTCGTCAATCCGTTCGCGAGGTATGGGAGTTTGAAGTTGAGGAATGGTTGAGAAACCATCAAAATTTTCGCAATTCTGATGCTAGAAACGAATAACTGGAATGACCTAGGGGAAAAGTAAACACACCATTGTAATCGGACGTGTTTCTTCTTTAAGGTGCAACAGGAAATAATCGAGTTCGCCAATCAGTTCGCGAGATATGGGAGTTTGAAGTTAAGGAATGGTTGAGAAACCAACAAAGTTTTCGCAAATCTGATACTCGAAACCATTAACTGGAATGCCCTAGGGGAAAAGTACACAGACCATTTTAATCGAGCGTGCTTCTACTTTCAGATGCAACAGGAATTTCTCGAGTTCGTCAATCCGTTCGCGAGATATGGGAGTTTGAAGTTAAGGAATGGTTGAGACCACCATCAAAATTTTCGCATTTCTGATGCTAGAAACGAATAACTGGAATGACCTAGCGGAAAAGTACAAAAACCATTCTAATCGGTTGAGTTTCTACTTTCAGATGCAACAGGAAATAATCGAGTTCGTCAATCCGTTCGCGAGATATGGGAGTTAGAAGTTAAGGAATGCTTGAGAAACCATCAAAATTGTCTTAAGTCTGATACGCGAAACCAATAACTACAATGGCCTAGGGCAAAAATACACATACCGTTGTAATCGGGCGAGTTTCTGCTTTCAGATGCAATAGGAAATTCTGGAGTTCGTCAATCTGTTCGCGAGATATGGGAGTTTGAAGTTACGGAATGTTTGAGAAACCATCAAAATTTTCGCTGGTCTGATACTCGAAACCTATAACTGGAATGGCCTAGGGGAAAAGTACATACACCACTGTAATCGGGCGAGTTTCCACTTTCAGATGCAACAGGAATTTCTCGAGTTCGCCAATCCGTTCGCGAGGTATGGGAGTTTGAAGTTAAGGAATGGTTGAGAAACCATAAAAATTTTCGCATGTCTGATACTCGAAACCAATAACTACTATGGCCTAGGGCCAAAATACACATACCGTTGTAATCGGACGAGTTTCTGGTTTCAGATGCAACAGGAATTTCTCGAGTTCGTCAGCCGTTCCCGACATATGGGAGTTTGAAGTTAAGGAATGGTTGAGAAACCATCAAAATTTTCGCTGGTCTGGTACTCGAAACCGATAATTGGAATGGCCTAGGGGAAAAGTACACACACCATTGTAACCGGGCGAGTTTCTACTTTCAGATGCAACAGGAATTTCTCGAGTTCGTCAACCGTTCGCAAGATATGGGTGTTTGAAGTTAAGGAATGGTTGAGAAACCATTAAAATTTTCGCATTTCTGATGCTAGAAACGAATAACTGGAATGACCTAGCGGAAAAGTACACACACCATTCTAATCGGTCGAGTTTCTACTTTCAGATGCCACAGGAAATAATCGAGTTCGTCAATCCGTTCGCGAGATATGGGAGTTAGAAGTTAAGGAATGCTTGAGAAACCATCAAAATTTTCGCAAGTCTGATACTCGAAACCAATAACTACTATGGCCTAGGGCAAAAATACACATGCCGTTGTAATCGGTAGAGTTTCTTCTTCCAGTTGCAATGGGAATTTCTCGTGTTCGTCAATCCGTTCGCGAGGTATGGGAGTTTGAAGTTAAGGAATGGTTGAGAAACCATCAAAATTTTGGCAAGTCTGATATTCGAGACCAATGACTACTATGGCCTAGGGCAAAAATACACATACCTTTTTAATCGGGCGTGTTTCTACTTTCAGATGCAACAGGAATTTCTCGAGTTCGTCAATCCGTTCGCGAGATATGGGAGTTTGAAGTTAAGGAATGCTTGAGATACCATCAAAATTGTCTTAAGTCTGATACGCGAAACCAATAACTACAATGGCCTAGGGCAAAAATACACATACCGTTGTAATCGGGCGAGTTTCTGCTTTCAGATGCAATAGGAAATTCTGGAGTTCGTTAATGTGTTCGCGAGATATGGGAGTTTGAAGTTACGGAATGTTTGAGAAACCATCAAAATTTTCGCTGGTCTGATACTCGAAACCAATAACTGGAATCGCCTAGTGGAAAAGTACACACACCATTGTAATCATGCGAGTTTCTCCTTTCAGATGCAACAGGAGTTTCTCGAGTTGGTTAATCCGTCCGCGAGATATGGGATTTTGAAGTTCAGGAATGGTTGAGAAACCATCAAAATTTTCACAAGTCTGACACTCGAAACCAATAACTACAATGGCCTAGGGTAAAAATACACGTACCGTTGTAATCGGGAGAGTTTGTACTTTCAGATGCACGGAAATTTTTCGCATTCGTCAAACCGTTCGCAAAATATCGGAGATTGGAGTTAAGAGATGGTTGAGAAACCATCAAAATTTTCGCAATTCTGATGCTAGAAACGAATAACTGGAATGGCCTAGTGGAAAAATACACACACCATTGTAATCGTGCGAGTTTCTACTTTCACATGCAACAGGAATTTCTCGAGTTCGTCAATCCGTTCGCGAAATATAGGAGCTTGAAATTAAGGAATGGTTGAGAAACCATCAAAATTTTCGCAAGTCTGATACTCGAAACTAATAACTGGAATCGCCTAGGGGAAAAGTACACACACCATTGTAATCGGGCGAGTTTCTACTTTCAGATGCAACAGGAATTTCTCGAGTTCGTCAGTCCGTTCGCGAGGTATGGGGGTTTGAAGTTAAGAAATGGTTGAGAAACCATCAAAATTTTCGCAAGTCTGATACTCGAAACAAATAACTACAATGGCCTAGGGTAAAAATTCACATACCGTTGTAATCGGGAGAGTTTGTACTTTCAGATGCACGGAAATTTTTCGCAATCGTCAAACAGTTCGCAAAATATCGGAGTTTGCAGTTAAGAGATGGTTGAGAAACCATCAAAATTTTCGCAATTCTGATGCTAGAAACGCAAAACTGGAATGGCCTAGTGGAAAAATACACACACCATTGTAATCGGGCGAGTTTCTACTTTCACATCCAACAGGAATTTCTCGAGTTCGTCAATCCGTTCGCGAAATATCGGAGTTTGGAGTTAAGAGATAGTTGAGAAACCATCAAAATTTTCGCAATTCTGATGCTAGAAACGAATTACTGGAATGGCCTAGGGGAAAAGTAGACAAACCATTATAATCGGACGAGTTTCACCTTTCAGATGCAACAAGAATTATACGAGTTCGTCAATCCGTTCGCGAGATAAGGGAGATTGAAATTAAGGAATGGTTGAGAAAATATCCAAATTTTCGCAAGCCTGATACTCGAAAAAAATAACTACTATGGCCTAGGGGAAAAATACACATAGCCTTGTAATCGGGCGAGTTTTTACTCTCAGATGCAACAGGAATTTCTCGAGTTCGTCAATTCGTTCGCGAGATATGGGAGTTTGAACTTAAGGAATGGTTGAGAAACCATCAAAATCTTCAAAAGTCTGATACTCGAAACCAATAACTTCAATGGCCTACGGCAAAAATACACATACCATTGTAATCGGGAGAGTTTGTACTTTCAGATGCACGGAAATTTTTCGGATTTGTCAAACCGTTCGCGAAATATCGGAGTTTGGAGTTAAGAGATGGTTGAGAAATTATCAAAGTTTTCGCAATTCTGATGCTAGAAATGAATAACTGCAATGACATAGGGGAAAAGTACACTCACCATTGCAATCGGGCGAGTTTCTACTTTCAGATGCAACAGGAATTTCTCGAGCTCGTCAATCCGTTCGCGAGATATGGGAGTTTGAAATTAAGGAACGGTTGAGAAACCATCAAAATTGTCGCAAGTCTGATACTCAAAACCAATAACTACAAAGGCTTAGGGGAAAAATACACATACCATTGTAATCGGGGGAGTTTCTACTTTCAGATGCAACAGGAATTTCTCGAGTTCGTCAATCCGTTCGCGAGATATGGGAGTTTGAAATTAAGGAACGGTTGAGAAACCATCAAAATTTTCGCAAGTCTGAAACTCGAAACCAATAACTACTATGGCCTAGGGCAAAAATACACATACCGTTGTAATCGGGCGAGTTTCTGCTTTTAGATGCAACAGGAATTTCTCGAGTTCTTCAATCCGTTCGCGAGATATGGGAGTATGAAGTTAAGGAATGGTTGAGAAACCATCAAAATTTTCGCAAGTGTGATACTCGAAACCAATAACTGGAACGGCCTAGGGGAAAAGTACATTCATCATTGTAATCGGGCAAGTTTCTACTTTCAGAGGCGACAGGAAATTCTCGAGTACGCCAATCCGTTCGCGAGGTATCGGAGTTTGAAGTTAAGGAATGGTTGAGAAACCATCAAAATTTTCGCAAGTCTGATACTCGAAACCAATAACTACAAAGCCCTAGAGGAAAAATACACATACCTTTGTTATCGGGGGAGTTTCTTCTTTCAGATGCAACAGGAATTTCTCGAGTTCGTCAATCCGTTTGCGAGATATGGGAGTTTGAAATTAAGGAACGGTTGAGAAACAATCAAAATTGTCGCAAGTCTGATATTCGAAACCAATAACTACAAAGGCTTAGGGGAAGAATACACATACCTTTGTAATCGCGGGAGATTCTACTTTCAGATGCAACGGGAATTTCTCGACTTCGTCAATCCGTTCGCGAGGTATGGGAGTTTGAAGTTAAGGAATGGTTGAGAATCCTTCACAATTTTCGCAAGTCTGATACTCGAAACCAATAACTGGAACGGCCTAGGGGAAAAGTACACACACCATTGTAATCGGGCCAGTTTTTACTTTCAAATGCAACAGGAATTTCTCGAGTTCGCCAGTCCGTTCGCGAGGTATCGGAGTTTGAAGTTAAGGAATGGTTGAGAAACCATCAAAATTTTCGCAAGTCTGATACTCGAAACCAATAACTACTATGGCCTAGGTCAAAAATACACATACCGTTGTAATCGGGCGAGTTTCTGCTTTTAGATGCAACAGGAATTTCTCGAGTTCGTCAATCCGTTCGAGAGATATGGAAGTTTGAAGTTAAGGGATGGTTGAGAATCCATCAAAATTTTCGCAATTCTGATGCCAGAAACGAATAACTGGAATGACCTAGGGAAAAAGTACACACACCATTGTAATCGGGCAAGTTTCTACTTTCAGAGGCGACAGGAACTTCTCGAGTACGCCAATCCGCTCGCGAGGTATCGGAGTTTGAAGTTAAGGAATGGTTGAGAAACCATCAAAATTTTCGCAAAACTGATACTCGAAACCAATAACTGGAATGGCCTAGGGGAAAAGTACACACAAAATTGTAATGGGGCGAGTTTCTACTTTCAGATGCAACAGGAATTTCTCGAGTTCGTCAATCGGTTCGCGAGATATGGGAGTACGAAGTTAAGGAATGGTTGAGAAACCATCAAAATTTTCGCAAGTGTGATACTCGAAACCAATAACTGGAACGGCCTAGGGGAAAAGTACATACACCATTGTAATCGGGCAAGTTTCTACTTTCAGAGGCGACGGGAACTTCTCGGGTACGCCAATCCGTTCGCGAGGTATCGGAGTTTGAAGTTAAGGAATGGTTGAGAAACCATCAAAATTTTCGCAAGTCTGATACTCGAAACCTATAACTACTATGGCCTAGGGCAGAAATACACATACCGTTGTAATCGGACGAGCTTCTGGTTTCAGATGCAACAGGAATTTCTCGAGTTCGTCAATCCGTTCGCGAGATATGGGAATTTGAAGTTAAGGAATGGTTGAGAAACCATCAAAATTTTCGCAATTCTGATGCTAGAATCGAATAACTGGAGTGTCCTAGGGGAGAAGTACACACACCATTGTAATCGGTAGACTTTCTACTTTCAGATGCAACAGGAAATAATCGAGTTCGTCAATCCGTTCGCGAGATATGGGAGTTTGAAACTAGGGAACGGTTGAGAAACCATCAAAATTTTCGCAAGTCTGGTACTCGAAACCAATAACTGGAATGGCCTAGGGGAAAAATACACATACCTTTGTAATCGGGCGAGTTTCTACTTTCAGATGCAACAGGAATTTCTCGAGTTCGTCAATCCGTTCGCTAGAAATGGGAGTTTGAAGTTAAGGAATGGTTGAGAAACCATCACAATTTTCGCAAGTCTGATACGCGAAACCAACAACTACCATGGCCTAGGGGAAAAATGCACATACCTTTGTAATCGGGCGAGATTCTACTTTCAGATGCAACAGGAATTTCTCGATTTCGTCAATCCGTTCGCGAGATATGGGAGTTTGAAGTTAAGGAATGCTTGAGAAACCATCAAAATTTTCGCAAGTCTGATACTCGAAACCAATAACTACAAAGCCCTAGGGGAAAAATACACATACGTTTGTAATCGGGCGAGTTTATACTTTCACATGCAACAGGAATTGATCGAGCTCGTTAATCCGTACGCGAGATATGGGAGTTTGAAGTTGAGGAATGGTTGAGAAACCATCAAAATTTTCGCAATTCTGATGCTAGAAACGAATAACTGGAATGACCTAGGGGAAAAGTACATACACATTTATAATCGGCCGTGTTTCTACTTTAAGGTGCAACAGGAAATAATCGAGTTCGCCAATCCGTTCGCGAGATATGGGAGTTTGAAAGTAAGGAACAGTTGAGAAACCATTAAAATTTTCGCAAGTCTGGTACTCGAAACCAATAACTGGAATGGCCTAGGGGAAAAATACACATACCCTTGTAATCGGGAGGGTTTCTACTTTCAGATGCAACAGACATTTTTCGGATTCGGCAATCCGTTCGCGAGATATGTGAGTTTGAAGTTAAGGAATGGTTGGGAAACCATCAAAATTTTCTCAAGTCTGATACTCGAAACCAATAACTACAATAGCCTAGGGGAAAAATACACATACCGTTGCAATCGGGAGAGTTTCTGCTTTCAGATGCAATAGGAAATTCTCGAGTTCGTCAATCCGTTCGCGAGATATGGGAGTTTGAAGTTAAGGAAAGGTTGGGAAACCATCACGATTTTCGCAAGTCTGATACTCGAAACCAATAACTACCATGGCCTAGGGGAAAAATACACATACCCTTGTAATCGGGAGAGTTTCTACTTTCAGATGCAACAGACATTTTTCGGATTCGGCAATCTGTTCGCGAGATATGTGAGTTTGAAGTTAAGGAATGGTTGGGAAACCATCAAAATTTTCGCAAGCCTGATACTCGAAACCAATAACTACAATAGCCTAGGGGAAAAATACACATACCGTTGCAATCGGGAGAGTTTCTGCTTTCAGATGCAATAGGAAATTCTCGAGTTCGTCAACCCGTTCGCGAGATATGGGAGTTTGAAGTTAAGGAATGGTTGTGAAACCATCAAAATTTTCGCAAGTCTGATACTCGAAACCAAGAACTGGAATGGCCTAGGGGATAAGTACACACACCATTGTAATCGGGCGAGTTTCTACTCTCAGATGCAACAGGAATTTCTCGAGTTCGTCATTCCGTTCGCGAGATATGGTAGTTTGAATTTAAGGAATGGTTGAGAAACCATCAAAATTTTCGCAGGTCTGATACTCGAAACCAATAATTGAAACGGCCCAGGGGAAAAGTACACACACCGTTGTAATCGGGCGGGTTTCAACATTCAGATGCAACAGGAATTTCTCGAGTTCGTCAATCCGTTCGCGAGATATGTGAGTTTGAAGTTAAGGAATGGTTGAGAAACCATCAAAATTTTCGCAAGTCTGATACTCGAAACCAGCAACTACAAAGGCTTAGGGGAAAAATACACATACCGTTGTAATCGGGAGAGTTTCTACTTTCAGATGCAACAGAAATTTTTCGGATTCGTCAACGCGTTCGCGAAATATCGGAGTTTGGAGTTAAGAGATGGTTGAGAAACCATCAAAATTTTCGCAATTCTGATGCTAGAAACGAAAAACTGGAATGGCCTAGGGGAAAAGTACACAAACCAATGTAATCGGGCGAGTTTCTACTTTCAGATGCAACAGGAATTTCTCGAGTTCGCCAATCGGTTCGCGAAGTTTGGGTGTTTGAAATTAAGGAATGGTTGAGAAACCATCAAAATTTTCGCAGGTCTGATACTCGAAAACAATAATTGAAACGCCCCAGGGGAAAAGTACACACACCATTGTAATCGGGCGGCTTTCAACATTCAGATGCAACAGGAATTTCTCGAGTTCGTCAATCCGTTCGCGAGATATGTGAGTTTGAAGTTAAGGAATGGTTGAGAAACCATCAAAATTTTCGCAAGTCTGATACTCGAAACCAACAACTACTATGGCCTAGGGCAAAAATACACATACCGTTGTAATCGGACGAGTTTCTGGTTTGAGATGCAACAGGAATTTCTCGAGTTCGTCAATCCGTTCGCGAGATATGGGAGTTTGAAGTTAAGGAATGGTTGAGAAACCATCACAATTTTCGCAAGTCTGATACTCGAAACCAATAACTACTGTGGCCTAGGGCAAAAATACACATACCGTTGTAATCGGGAGAGTTTCTACTTTCAGATGCAACAGAAATTTTTCGGATTCGTCAATGCGTTCGCGAAATATCGGAGTTTGGAGTTAAGAGATGGTTGAGAAACCATCAAAATTTTCGCAATTCTGATGCTAGAAACGAAAAACTGGAATGGCCTAGGGGAAAAGTACACAAACCAATGTAATCGGGCGAGTTTTTACTTTCAGATGCAACAGGAATTTCTCGAGTACGCAAATCCGTTCGCGAGATATGGGAGTTTGAAGTTAAGGAACGGTTGAGAAACCATCAAAATTTTCGCAAGTCTGATACTCGAAACCAATAACTACAAAGGCTTAGGGGAAAAAAAAACATACCGTTGTAATCGGGAGAGTTTCTTCTTCCAGATGCAACCGGAATATCTCGTGTTCGTCAATTAGTTCGCCAGATATGGGAGTTTGAAGTTAAGAAATGGTTGAGGAACCATCACAATTTTCGCAAGTCTGATACTCGAAACCAATAACTAATATGGCCTAGGGGAAAAATACACATACCTATGTAAACGGGCGACTTTCTTCTTTCAGATGCAGCAGGAATTTCTCGAGTTCGTCAATCCGTTCGCGAGATATGTGAGTTTGAAGTTAAGGAATGGTTGAGAAACCATCAAAATTTTGGCAATTCCGATGCTAGAAACGAATAACTGGAATGACCTAGGGAAAAAGTAAACACACCATTGTAATCGGTCGAGTTTCTACTTTCAGATGCAACAGGAATTTCTCGAGTACGCCAATCCGTTCGCGAAGTATGGGAGTTTGAAGTTAAGGAATGGTTGAGAAACCATCAAAATTTTCGCAATTCTGATGCTAGAATCGAATAACTGGGATGACGTAGGGGAAAAGTACACACACCATTGTAATCGGTAGACTTTCTACTTTCAGATGCAACAGGAATTTCTCGAGTTCGTCAATCCGTTCGCGAGATATGGGAGTTTGAAGTTGAGGAATGGTTGAGAAACCATCAAAATTTTCGCAATTCTGATGCTAGAAACGAAAAACTGGAATGGCCTAGGGGAAAAGTACACAAACCAATGTAATCGGGCGAGTTTTTACTTTCAGATGCAACAGGAATTTCTCGAGTACGCAAATCCGTTCGCGAGATATGGGAGTTTGAAGTTAAGGAACGGTTGAGAAACCATCAAAATTTTCGCAAGTCTGATACTCGAAACCAATAACTACAAAGGCTTAGGGGAAAAAAAAACATACCGTTGTAATCGGGAGAGTTTCTTCTTCCAGATGCAACCGGAATATCTCGTGTTCGTCAATTAGTTCGCCAGATATGGGAGTTTGAAGTTAAGAAATGGTTGAGGAACCATCACAATTTTCGCAAGTCTGATACTCGAAACCAATAACTAATATGGCCTAGGGGAAAAGTTCACATACCGTTGTAATCGTGCGAGTTTCTCCTTTCAGATGCAACAGGAGTTTCTCGAGTTGGTTAATCCGTCCGCGAGATATGGGATTTTGAAGTTCAGGAATGGTTGAGAAACCATCAAAATTTTCACAAGTCTGACACTCGAAACCAATAACTACAATGGCCTAGGGTAAAAATACACGTACCGTTGTAATCGGGAGAGTTTGTACTTTCAGATGCACGGAAATTTTTCGCATTCGTCAAACCGTTCGCAAAATATCGGAGATTGGAGTTAAGAGATGGTTGAGAAACCATCAAAATTTTCGCAATTCTGATGCTAGAAACGAATAACTGGAATGGCCTAGTGGAAAAATACACACACCATTGTAATCGTGCGAGTTTCTACTTTCACATGCAACAGGAATTTCTCGAGTTCGTCAATCCGTTCGCGAAATATAGGAGCTTGAAGTTAAGGAATGGTTGAGAAACCATCAAAATTTTCGCAATTCTGATGCTAGAAACGAAAAACTGGAATGGCCTAGGGGAAAAGTACACAAACCAATGTAATCGGGCGAGTTTTTACTTTCAGATGCAACAGGAATTTCTCGAGTACGCAAATCCGTTCGCGAGATATGGGAGTTTGAAGTTAAGGAACGGTTGAGAAACCATCAAAATTTTCGCAAGTCTGATACTCGAAACCAATAACTACAAAGGCTTAGGGGAAAAAAAAACATACCGTTGTAATCGGGAGAGTTTCTTCTTCCAGATGCAACCGGAATATCTCGTGTTCGTCAATTAGTTCGCCAGATATGGGAGTTTGAAGTTAAGAAATGGTTGAGGAACCATCACAATTTTCGCAAGTCTGATACTCGAAACCAATAACTAATATGGCCTAGGGGAAAAGTACAAACACCATTGTAATCGGTAGACTTTCTACTTTCAGATGCAACAGGAAATAATCGAGTTCGTCAATTCGTTCGCGAAATATGGGAGTTTGAAGTTAAGGAATGCTTGAGAAACCATCAATATTTACGCAAGTCTGATACGCGAAACCAATGACTACAAAGCCCTAGGGGAAAAATACACATACCTTTGTAATCGGGCGAGTTGATACTTTCAGATGCAACAGGAATTTCTCGAGTTCGTCAATCCGTTCGCGAGATATGGGAGTTTGAAGTTGAGGAATGGTTGAGAAACCATCAAAATTTTCGCAATTCTGATGCTAGAAACGAATAACTGGAATGACCTAGGGGAAAAGTACACACACCATTGTAATCGGACGTGTTTCTACTTTAAGGTGCAACAGGAAATAATCGAGTTCGCCAATCCGTTCGCGAGATATGGGAGTTTGAAATTAAGGAACGGTTGAGAAACCATCAAAATTTTCGCAAGTCTGATACCCGAAACCAATAACTGGATTGGCCTAGGGGCAGAATACACATACCCTTGTAATCGGGAGAGTTTCTACTTTCAGATGCAACAGACATTTTTCGGATTCGGCAATCCGTTCGCGAGATATGTGAGTTTGAAGTTAAGGAATGCTTGAGAAACCATCAAAATTTTCGCTGGTCTGATACTCGAAACCAATAATTGGAACGGCCTAGGGGAAAAGTACACACACCATTGTAATCGGGCGGGTTTCTACATTCAGATGCAACAGGAATTTCTCGAGTTCGTCAACCCGTTCGCGAGATATGTGAGTTTGAAGTTAAGGAATGGTTGAGAAACCATCAAAATTGTCGCGAGTCTGATACTCGAAACCAACAACTACAAAGGCTTGGGGGAAAAATTCACATACCATTGTAATCGGGAGAGTTTCTACTTTCGGATGCAACAGAAATTTTTTCGGATTCGTCAATGCGTTCGCGAAATATCGGAGTTTGGAGTTAAGAGATGGTTGAGAAACCATCAAAATTTTCGCAATTCTAATGCTAGAAACGAAAAACTGGAATGGCCTAGGGGAAAAGTATACAAACCAATGTAATCGGGCGAGTTTCTACTTTCAGATGCAACAGGAATTTCTCGAGTTAGCCAATCCGTTCCCGAGGTATGGGAGTTTGAATTTAAGGAATGGTTGAGAAACCAACAAAGTTTTCGCAAATCTGATACTCGAAACCATTAACTGGAATGCCCTAGGGGAAATGTACACAGACCATTTTAATCGAGCGTGCTTCTACTTTCAGATGCAACAGGAATTTCTCGAGTTCGTCAATCCGTTCGCGAGATATGGGAGTTTGAAGTTAAGGAATGGTTGAGACCACCATCAAAATTTTCGCATTTCTGATGCTAGAAACGAATAACTGGAATGACCTAGCGGAAAAGTACAAAAACCATTCTAATCGGTTGAGTTTCTACTTTCAGATGCAACAGGAAATAATCGAGTTCGTCAATCCGTTCGCGAGATATGGGAGTTAGAAGTTAAGGAATGCTTGAGAAACCATCAAAATTGTCTTAAGTCTGATACGCGAAACCAATAACTACAATGGCCTAGGGCAAAAATACACATACCGTTGTAATCGGGCGAGTTTCTGCTTTCAGATGCAATAGGAAATTCTGGAGTTCGTCAATCTTTTCGCGAGATATGGGAGTTTGAAGTTACGGAATGTTTGAGAAACCATCAAAATTTTCGCTGGTCTGATACTCGAAACCTATAACTGGAATGGCCTAGGGGAAAAGTACATACACCACTGTAATCGGGCGAGTTTCCACTTTCAGATGCAACAGGAATTTCTCGAGTTCGCCAATCCGTTCGCGAGGTATGGGAGTTTGAAGTTAAGGAATGGTTGAGAAACCATAAAAATTTTCGCATGTCTGATACTCGAAACCAATAACTACTATGGCCTAGGGCCAAAATACACATACCGTTGTAATCGGACGAGTTTCTGGTTTCAGATGCAACAGGAATTTCTCGAGTTCGTCAGCCGTTCCCGACATATGGGAGTTTGAAGTTAAGGAATGGTTGAGAAACCATCAAAATTTTCGCAAGTCTGATACTCGAAACCAATAACTGGAATGGCCTAGGGGAAAAGTACACACACCGTTGTAATGGGGCGAGTTTCTACTTTCAAATGCAACAGGAATTTCTCGAGTTCGTCAATCCGTTCGCGAGCTATGGGAGTTTGAAGTTAAGGAATGGTTGAGGAACCCTCAAAATTTTCGCTGGTCTGGTACTCGAAACCGATAATTGGAATGGCCTAGGGGAAAAGTACACACACCATTGTAACCGGGCGAGTTTCTACTTTCAGATGCAACAGGAATTTCTCGAGTTCGTCAACCGTTCGCAAGATATGGGTGTTTGAAGTTAAGGAATGGTTGGGAAACCATTAAAATTTTCGCATTTCTGATGCTAGAAACGAATAACTGGAATGACCTAGCGGAAAAGTACACACACCATTCTAATCGGTCGAGTTTCTACTTTCAGATGCCACAGGAAATAATCGAGTTCGTCAATCCGTTCGCGAGATATGGGAGTTAGAAGTTAAGGAATGCTTGAGAAACCATCAAAATTTTCGCAAGTCTGATACTCGAAACCAATAACTACTATGGCCTAGGGCAAAAATACACATGCCGTTGTAATCGGGAGAGTTTCTTCTTCCAGTTGCAATGGGAATTTCTCGTGTTCGTCAATCCGTTCACGAGATATGGGAGCTTGAAGTTAAGGAATTGTTGAGAAACCATCACAATGTTCGCAAGTCTGATACTCGAAACCAATAACTACTATGGCCTAGGGGAAAAATACACATACCGTTGTAATCGGGCGAGTTTCTACTACCAGATGCAACCGGAAGTCCTCGAGTTCGTCAATCCGTTCGCGAGGTATGGGAGTTTGAAGTTAAGGAATGGTTGAGAAACCATCAAAATTTTGGCAAGTCTGATATTCGAGACCAATGACTACTATGGCCTAGGGCAAAAATACACATACCTTTGTAATCGGGCGTGTTTCTACTTTCAGATGCAACAGGAATTTCTCGAGTTCGTCAATCCGTTCGCGAGATATGGGAGTTTGAAGTTAAGGAATGCTTGAGATACCATCAAAATTGTCTTAAGTCTGATACGCGAAACCAATAACTACAATGGCCTAGGGCAAAAATACACATACCGTTGTAATCGGGCGAGTTTCTGCTTTCAGATGCAACAGGAATTTCTCGAGTTCGTCAGCCGTTCCCGACATATGGGAGTTTGAAGTTAAGGAATGGTTGAGAAACCATCAAAATTTTCGCAAGTCTGATACTCGAAACCAATAACTGGAATGGCCTAGGGGAAAAGTACACACACCGTTGTAATGGGGCGAGTTTCTACTTTCAAATGCAACAGGAATTTCTCGAGTTCGTCAATCCGTTCGCGAGCTATGGGAGTTTGAAGTTAAGGAATGGTTGAGGAACCCTCAAAATTTTCGCTGGTCTGGTACTCGAAACCGATAATTGGAATGGCCTAGGGGAAAAGTACACACACCATTGTAACCGGGCGAGTTTCTACTTTCAGATGCAACAGGAATTTCTCGAGTTCGTCAACCGTTCGCAAGATATGGGTGTTTGAAGTTAAGGAATGGTTGGGAAACCATTAAAATTTTCGCATTTCTGATGCTAGAAACGAATAACTGGAATGACCTAGCGGAAAAGTACACACACCATTCTAATCGGTCGAGTTTCTACTTTCAGATGCCACAGGAAATAATCGAGTTCGTCAATCCGTTCGCGAGATATGGGAGTTAGAAGTTAAGGAATGCTTGAGAAACCATCAAAATTTTCGCAAGTCTGATACTCGAAACCAATAACTACTATGGCCTAGGGCAAAAATACACATGCCGTTGTAATCGGGAGAGTTTCTTCTTCCAGTTGCAATGGGAATTTCTCGTGTTCGTCAATCCGTTCACGAGATATGGGAGCTTGAAGTTAAGGAATTGTTGAGAAACCATCACAATGTTCGCAAGTCTGATACTCGAAACCAATAACTACTATGGCCTAGGGGAAAAATACACATACCGTTGTAATCGGGCGAGTTTCTACTACCAGATGCAACCGGAAGTCCTCGAGTTCGTCAATCCGTTCGCGAGGTATGGGAGTTTGAAGTTAAGGAATGGTTGAGAAACCATCAAAATTTTGGCAAGTCTGATATTCGAGACCAATGACTACTATGGCCTAGGGCAAAAATACACATACCTTTGTAATCGGGCGTGTTTCTACTTTCAGATGCAACAGGAATTTCTCGAGTTCGTCAATCCGTTCGCGAGATATGGGAGTTTGAAGTTAAGGAATGCTTGAGATACCATCAAAATTGTCTTAAGTCTGATACGCGAAACCAATAACTACAATGGCCTAGGGCAAAAATACACATACCGTTGTAATCGGGCGAGTTTCTGCTTTCAGATGCAATAGGAAATTCTGGAGTTCGTTAATGTGTTCGCGAGATATGGGAGTTTGAAGTTACGGAATGTTTGAGAAACCATCAAAATTTTCGCTGGTCTGATACTCGAAACCTATAACTGGCATGGCCTAGGGGAAAAGTACATACACCATTGTAATTGGGCGAGTTTCCACTTTCAGATACAACAGGAATTTCTCGAGTTCGCCAATCCGTTCGCGAGGTATGGGAGTTTGAAGTTAAGGAATCGTTGAGGAACCATCAAAATTTTCGCAAGTCAGATACTCGAAACCAATAACTACAAAGGCCTAGGGGAAAAATACACATAGCTTTGTAATCGGGCGAGTTTCTACTTTCAGATGCAACAGGAATTTCTCGAGTTCCTCAATCCGTTCGCGAGATATTGGAGTTTGAAGTTAAGGAATGCTTGAGAAATCATCAAAATTTTCGCAAGTCTGATACGCGAAACCAATAACTACAATGGCCTAGGGCAAAAATACACATACCGTTGTAATCGGGCGAGTTTCTGCTTTCAGAACGCAATAGGAAATTCTGGAGTTCGTTAATCTGTTCGCGAGATATGGGAGTTTGAAGTTACGGAATGTTTGAGAAACCATCAAAATTTTCGCCGGTCTGATACTCGAAACCAATAACTGGAATCGCCTAGTGGAAAAGTACACACACCATTGTAATCGTGCGAGTTTCTCCTATCAGATGCAACAGGAGTTTCTCGAGTTGGTTAATCCGTCCGCGAGATATGGGATTTTGAAGTTCAGGAATGGTTGAGAAACCATCAAAATTTTCACAAGTCTGACACTCGAAACCAATAACTACAATGGCCTAGGGTAAAAATACACGTACCGTTGTAATCGGGAGAGTTTGTACTTTCAGATGCACGGAAATTTTTCGCATTCGTCAAACCGTTCGCAAAATATCGGAGATTGGAGTTAAGAGATGGTTGAGAAACCATCAAAATTTTCGCAATTCTGATGCTAGAAACGAATAACTGGAATGGCCTAGTGGAAAAATACACACACCATTGTAATCGTGCGAGTTTCTACTTTCACATGCAACAGGAATTTCTCGAGTTCGTCAATCCGTTCGCGAAATATAGGAGCTTGAAGTTAAGGAATGGTTGAGAAACCATCAAAATTTTCGCAAGCCTGATACTCGAAACTAATAACTGGAATCGCCTAGGGGAAAAGTACACACACCATTGTAATCGGGCGAGTTTTTACTTTCAGATGCAACAGGAATTTCTCGAGTACGCAAATCCGTTCGCGAAGTATGGGAGTTTGAAATTAAGAAACGGTTGAGAAACCATCAAAATTTTCGCAAGTCTGATACTCGAAACCAATAACTACTATGGCCTAGGGCAAAAATACACATACCGTTGTAATCGGAAGAGTCTCTGCTTTCAGATGCAACAGGAATTTCTCGAGTTCGTCAATCCGTTCGCGAGATATGGGAGTTTGAAGTTAAGGAACGGTTGAGAAACCATCAAAATTTTCGCAAGTCTGATACTCGAAACCAATAACTACAAAGGCTTAGGGAAAAAAAAAAACATACCGTTGTAATCGGGAGAGTTTCTTCTTCCAGATGCAACCGGAATATCTCGTGTTCGTCAATTAGTTCGCCAGATATGGGAGTTTGAAGTTAAGAAATGGTTGAGGAACCATCACAATTTTCGCAAGTCTGATACTCGAAACCAATAACTAATATGGCCTAGGGGAAAAATACACATACCTATGTAAACGGGCGACTTTCTTCTTTCAGATGCAGCAGGAATTTCTCGAGTTCGTCAATCCGTTCGCGAGATATGTGAGTTTGAAGTTAAGGAATGGTTGAGAAACCATCAAAATTTTGGCAATTCCGATGCTAGAAACGAATAACTGGAATGACCTAGGGAAAAAGTAAACACACCATTGTAATCGGTCGAGTTTCTACTTTCAGATGCAACAGGAATTTCTCGAGTACGCCAATCCGTTCGCGAAGTATGGGAGTTTGAAGTTAAGGAATGGTTGAGAAACCATCAAAATTTTCGCAATTCTGATGCTAGAATCGAATAACTGGGATGACGTAGGGGAAAAGTACACACACCATTGTAATCGGTAGACTTTCTACTTTCAGATGCAACAGGAAATAATCGAGTTCGTCAATTCGTTCGCGAAATATGGGAGTTTGAAGTTAAGGAATGCTTGAGAAACCATCAATATTTACGCAAGTCTGATACGCGAAACCAATGACTACAAAGCCCTAGGGGAAAAATACACATACCTTTGTAATCGGGCGAGTTGATACTTTCAGATGCAACAGGAATTTCTCGAGTTCGTCAATCCGTTCGCGAGATATGGGAGTTTGAAGTTGAGGAATGGTTGAGAAACCATCAAAATTTTCGCAATTCTGATGCTAGAAACGAATAACTGGAATGACCTAGGGGAAAAGTATACAAACCAATGTAATCGGGCGAGTTTCTACTTTCAGATGCAACAGGAATTTCTCGAGTTAGCCAATCCGTTCCCGAGGTATGGGAGTTTGAAGTTAAGGAATGGTTGAGAAACCAACAAAGTTTTCGCAAATCTGATACTCGAAACCATTAACTGGAATGCCCTAGGGGAAAAGTACACAGACCATTTTAATCGAGCGTGCTTCTACTTTCAGATGCAACAGGAATTTCTCGAGTTCGTCAATCCGTTCGCGAGATATGGGAGTTTGAAGTTAAGGAATGGTTGAGACCACCATCAAAATTTTCGCATTTCTGATGCTAGAAACGAATAACTGGAATGACCTAGCGGAAAAGTACAAGAACCATTCTAATCGGTTGAGTTTCTACTTTCAGATGCAACAGGAAATAATCGAGTTCGTCAATCCGTTCGCGAGATATGGGAGTTAGAAGTTAAGGAATGCTTGAGAAACCATCAAAATTGTCTTAAGTCTGATACGCGAAACCAATAACTACAATGGCCTAGGGCAAAAATACACATACCGTTGTAATCGGGCGAGTTTCTGCTTTCAGATGCAATAGGAAATTCTGGAGTTCGTCAATCTGTTCGCGAGATATGGGAGTTTGAAGTTACGGAATGTTTGAGAAACCATCAAAATTTTCGCTGGTCTGATACTCGAAACCTATAACTGGAATGGCCTAGGGGAAAAGTACATACACCACTGTAATCGGGCGAGTTTCCACTTTCAGATGCAACAGGAATTTCTCGAGTTCGCCAATCCGTTCGCGAGGTATGGGAGTTTGAAGTTAAGGAATGGTTGAGAAACCATAAAAATTTTCGCATGTCTGATACTCGAAACCAATAACTACTATGGCCTAGGGCCAAAATACACATACCGTTGTAATCGGACGAGTTTCTGGTTTCAGATGCAACAGGAATTTCTCGAGTTCGTCAGCCGTTCCCGACATATGGGAGTTTGA